>NW_017728907.1:7739212-7744675 GCF_001723895.1 Crocodylus porosus
AGAAGCCTCAGCAGGGGCTTCTGCCCTAGGACCATGTGGCTGCACCAGCAAAGGGAGCTCAAGTAAGGCAGGAGGAAGGGCAGAAAAGGAGCTGGTGTGGAATGCAGGGAAAAGAAGCCCCTCTCCCACCCCATGCTCAGCTCCTTGTGCTGCAGCTGCTTGCAGCCCATGTGGGGCTATCCTAAGCAGGCATAGGCAACTCAGTGTGGGCTGTGAGAGGCTTCAGCACAGGGTGCCAGTCACAGGGTGGGGGTGCGGCTTTTCCCCCACACTCAGCACTAGCTTGTAACCCAGCCCTGCTGTCAGCCTGGGCCCCATGCTGGCTCCAGGCTTGCCTGTCAGGGCTGTGCTGCAGTGGCAGCAGCTGTGACCTCCCCTTGCCATGCCAGGCAGTGTTTGCTACTGCTGCCTGCCCAGAGCCTGGGCTGTGGTAAGCTGTGGTGAAGTTCGCACTGCTGCTTCTGGGCTGCCCAGCATGGGTGGCAAGCGGGGGAGGAGGGGGGCACAGCTGCTGCCACCACAGCATAGCCCTGATGGGTGAGCCCAGAGCCAGTGCAGGGCCCAGGCTGACAGTGGGGGCAAGTTAAAAGCTGGTGCTGAGTGCGGGGGAAAAGCAGCCCAGTGCCTGACCTGTGGCCCTGTGGCCAGTGCCTCATGCTGTAGCCACTCACAGCCCAGCTGCGGCTGCCTGTACCTGCTCAGGATAGCCCTGAATTGGTTGCGAGCAACTGCAGCAGGATGCATCTGCACCAGCTCCTTCCCTGATGGTGAGCACGGTATCGGGGCTGTGTGCTGCCCCCCACCTGTACCGTGGGGTTGGGGGGCACTGGGAGTAAGTGGGTGTGGGAGCACCGGGCCCACACCAGTGTCCCAGGGCCAGCGCCAGCAGGGCCCAGAGCAGCATGGCAGGGGTACAGGGTACCAGCCAGCAGGGGCTCTATGGAGCTGGGCCAGCTCCCCCCTCTCCCTGCTGGTGCAGCCCATCCCAGCTCCACACACCCCTGCCAGCCTGCAGCCTGCTCTGAGCCCCACCAGTGCTCACCCTGGAACACTGGTCCCAAGACATTGGGACACTGGTCCCAAGATGGTGATCAGGGGGTGGGGCACTTGTCAAGGGGAGGGGATACCCATGAGGCCCTCAACAGCTTGCCAAAATGGGGTAAGTGGCCCTCTGCTCGAAATAGTTCCCTGCCCCTGAGGTAAGGGAAGGTGAAACAGCAGTGACAGCATTCCAGAGGCTTTGGAGCCATACAAAATTGGGTTCTGTGGCCAGACCTATCACCTGATGAGTCCAGAACTCACTGCTCATGCAGAGCTCCAGCAGGAGTCAGCATTGGCCACTGAACAATTGTGTTTTACCCAATGTGGGGTGGGGGTCAGTGGAGGAAGGGTTGCAGAATGAGATGCACACCCTTTGCTCCATTACTGGATCTGCTACCCTAATCAACTGTTTACTAAGCTTCTTGAGCAGATGGGTTTTTCTGCCCTTGTTAAGTTTTATTTTGGCAAAGCTCCATTATTAGCAGTATTTAGTAAGTTAGTTTAATACTATACCAAGTATATCTAAACTGGTTGCACTTAAATAGTGACCATGTAGACAGACCCCAAATAGGTGGGTAGACTACTTGAAAATCTGGCCTCATTATGAGCAATAACTATGAACTCAGGCATAGTCTCAGATTCTTAAGGATAGATGATACATAATTCCCCATGAAGTAACTTCTTAAAATGTAAAAAGTAATGTGTCCCTCTATTGCTCTTGTTTATTGCACTGGTGGAGAAATTTTATAAAGTCTTTGGTTTCCAGTTGTTATATATTGTCATCTTGTTTGGCTGTACTTTATGAAGCTGAAGAAATTGCTTTGAGAGAATGTTGATCACCTGCTGATTATTTTAAAACTTCAATTAAGCCACCCGGTTCCAAGTCCCTCCCCTACTTTAAAGTAAAGCTTAACTTCCACTATTTCTCTTCACATTTTAAATTTTTGAGACCAAGTAACATATTGGTTCGATCTGTTTTTATCCCACCAGGAGCAATTATAGCTTTCCTCAGGTGGCAACTACTTCATGCAAGACTCTTGCTGAGATCCTACCAGTACCTTATAATTCCTTTAATTTTGTTGTTATTCATTTGGGAATCATTCCACAATCTTGTTTCTTCTGTGAAATGGCTGACATCTTAAGAGCAGTTTCTTAGCATTCCCAAAGCTAATGTCTGGTCAATGCACTGTAGAACTTATTCCTTTTATTATTTTTTTTAAGAATTAATTATCCTTCATTTATCATCATTAAATTCCACTTTGCATATAACAAGTCAGAACAGTGACATTAATCCTTGGGTCTTGAAAAGCAATACATATTGGAATTGAGGAAGGAAGAAGGCAAGGAGTAACATTAATCCCTTGATTGCTTTTGCCTAATCTATTGCTAGTTGCAAATTAGAACAGCCTATGGGCTGATCTAAATTAAACCATTTGTCAGGAGCCCCTAACAGCTGATAAAGTGACATTTACAGATGACAGAAAGTGGATAGCACTGCTATCCATTGAAATGACAATCAGGTTATCATTCAGAAAAAATGGGAGGATTGTGAGGACTCGAGTAATAGAAAATGAATGGAATTCAATAACACTTAAGTTGGAGCTAGGTCTCTGGCTTAAGGTTAGAGGGGAGAACAACAAGGGTGATGTAGTGATGGGTTTCTGTTATAGACCACCAGACCAGGAGGATGAGATAGATGAAGCTTTCTTCAGACAACTAGCGGAAGTTTCCAGATCACAGGGCCTGGCTCTAAGGGACATCAATCACCCTGACATCTGCTGGGAGGGCAATACACCAGTGCACAGGCAATCTAGGATGGTTTTGCAGAGTACTGGAAACAACTTCCTGGTGAAAATGTTGGAGAAACCAACTAGGGGCCATACTCTTCTTGACCTGCTGCTTGCAAACAGGGAAGAATTAGTGGGTGATATAGAAATGGATAGCAGTTTGGGCAGCAGTGGCCATGAGATGATCAAGTTAAGAATCCTGACAAAAGGAAGAAAGGAGAGCAATGAAGTATGGATCCTGGATTTCAGAAAAGCAGACTTTGACTCTCTCAGGACTTGGCAGGAACTCATGGGCAGGAATCCCCTGCAAGGTTAGTCTGAGGGGCAAAGGAGTCCAGGCTGGTTGTATTTTAAAGAAATCTTAACAAGGATGTAGGAAAAAAACATCCTAATATGCAGGAAGAATAGTAAATATGGCAGGAAGCCATCTTGGCAAAGCAAAGAAATCTTCAGTGAGATGAAGCAAAAAAAGGAAGCTTACAAGAAGTGGAAGCTTGGACAGATGACTAGGAGGAGTATAAGATATTGCTTGGGCGTGCAGGGATGAAATCAGAAAAGGTAAACTGCAATTGCTGTTGCTCCTAGCAAGGGATGTGAGGGGTAACAAAAAGGGTTTTGACAAGTATACTAGCAATAAAAGGAAGGTCAGAGAAAGTGTGAGTCCCTTAATGAATGGGGGAGGCAACCTTGTGATAGATGATGAGGAAAAGACTGAAGTGCTCAGTGCCCTTTTCACCTCAGTCTTCACAGGCAAATTCAGCTCTGTGGCAGGGCACTGTTGGTGCCTGCCACTTTAAGGGCTGAGCCAACCAGCCAGCAGGTGCTTGAGTATGGTGGCCATTTTAGGACCCTGTCCACCTATATAAACAGAGCAGTTCACTGCTGGCAGGCCAGGCAGAAACATTGCCTGACTGCAGGCTGAATGCTACATCCTTGGAAGTAAGGGAAAGAGCTTAAGGGGATGGTTTAGAGGCTCCTGGTCATGGATGTGACCCAAAACTGCACCCTGCCTGGAGTGGGTGGCCTGGTGGGGCTTCCAGTAGTGTGGGAATCCCCAGAAAATACTAGGCCAGTTACCACCTTGGTGAAAGGCAGTTTGGGGTGCCTTAGTAACCCCAGCTCCTGACAACCAGGTGGGTAACCCCATAGTAGGGCCAAGACAGCAGATCCATGTTGGAGAGTGGGCTAGAGGCTCAGAAGCCTGACTTGAAACACCCTTGAGTGGTCAATGCTGGGGCCAGGACCAGAAGGGTCAAAAGGGTCAGGGGCCCACTGTGAGAAATGCCCAGAGCTGAGGGTCTGGGGTTCTGACTGACCTTGGAGGGTGAAACTGGAGCACCTGATTGGTGGGTAGAGCAGCAGCGGGAAATTCAAACCGTGGCCTTTAAAAGCTGCGGTTTGATGTAGCTCCCGGCACTTGGGAGCCAGGAGCAGCAGGGAGAGGAAGGACACAGGCACATGTGTGTCTTACACACATGTGTGCCTCCTTACCAGACCCAGAGCAGAGGCGAGAGCAGCAGCAGAGGCGAATGGAGCAGCAGTGGGGGCAGCAGCAGCTGATGCCCCTAAGGTAAGGGGGGTGGAGGGACTGACGCAGCTGAGCCGGATCCGGAGGGGAAGCCGCCCGGATCCCTCTTAGCTGAGTTGGTAGGGAGCCGTGCTCCCAAGCTGCGCAAACATAGTGCGCAAACAGGTGCGTTCTGTAAGAGCGCGCCAGCATTTGCATCGGCGTTCGTGCTGGAGGGTGAGCAGGAAGGGCCCGGAGACTGACTCCTGCAAGCACGGGGCAGAGGCACCGCATCCAGCTAGAAACAGGCAGCAACTCCTATGATGGTCTCGACACGGAGTGCTACCAAGGCCCCTGCCCAGGGGGTGCAGCCTTCCCGGGGCTTGTCTGAGATCCCCACCCAGACAGAGCCCACGGGGGGGCTGGCGTCCCCTAACCACCTGGTCTGCGGGAGCTGCCCAGCAAGGCCTGGGGGGGAAGGGACTGGGGACCCCCACACCTGTCCTGCAGGCGCCAGCCTTAGGACCCTGGAGGCACAGGTGAGGGAGCTTCAGGAGGAGGTTAGCAGGCTGAGGGGAATCCGAGAGGCAAAGGAGGAAATTGACAGGTATTTTCTTTCCCTCCAGGGTTGTACGACCAAGGAGGATGCACCTCAAGAAGTGTCCTCCACTGCTAAGTGGCAGATGGTCACCTCCCGTGCCAGGGCTGCTTGTAACATGGCAGCACCAGTTCCTCCAGTCCGGCTGGAGAACAGGTACGAGGCCCTGGCAGCCCTGGAGGAGGAGGAAGGAGAAGATGAAACTGGGGAGGAGGCAACTCCACGTTCACCATGTCCTGTGCAAGCTGAAGGAGATGAGCAGGCCAGGAGGAGGAAGCGTCACGTGATCGTCATTGGCGACTCCATCCTGAGAGGTATGGAGGGCCCCATCTGTCACCGGGACCTCTCGGCACGCGACGTCTACTGCCTACCTGGAGCGAGGATTCAGGACATGAAGGGGATGCTCCAAACCATAATCCAGCCCACTGATTATTACCCCATGGTCCTAATCCATGTGGGTACTAATGATGCGGCCAGAAGCACCCCGATCACCTGATGGAGGACTACCATGCTCTGGGGCGCGTCCTGAC
>NW_017728907.1:7747170-7757157 GCF_001723895.1 Crocodylus porosus
AGCGGTGGAAGAAGGAACCTTTTGAGCATCCAGCTCTGCTCTGACCTTTGCTTGCAAGCAAATAGACCCTTAAGTGCCGACTGATGTCTGTGTGTCTGTGATCTCTGCGCGCCTCCAGGGAACGAACCGCTGTTTGTGCAACAACATCATGCTTATCTATGAAACATCCTGGATTTTTTAAAGTGTAAACTAATAATCATATGTCATTAGCTATGGTTGCACACTTAGAGAAGATATAATTTTTTAAGATAAATGTGCATGCATCAGAGTTGGGAAACCTGCCTGCATCACTTCAGCCAGTTTCCATGGAGATCCCAGCAACTCCACGGCAGTGGCAAGGCTGTGACAGAGCAAGGCCAGGGTTTCCATGGAGACAGGCCCCAGCAGTGCTGGCGCACCTCAGGCAGGGGCATGCAGGCAGTGGATAATAGCTCTGCCCTGGCTCTGGACCATTCTGTCATGGCCGTGAGATCCCAGCCCCAGTTATGGAGCAGCTCCTCACCTAACCATGCTAGTGGTGCTGAGGCTGGTCTCCATGGAAACCCTGGTCCCATTCTGTCATAGGATTGCTGCTCCTGGGGTCTCCAGAGAAACCAGCAGCAGTGATGCAGGCAGGGGTGCAGGGAAATGGAATCCAGCTGCCATTTTCTGGGATCCAGGCTCAGCACCTAGAGCAGATAGAAACAGGGCCAGGAGGCAAGGTCCAGAACAACGGTCCAGCACAGCTGGCTCAGGACCATAATAATCAAGACTACATCTTGAGTCCAGAAGCTGGGTCCATCACACTGGTCCTGGGATAGTGGACTCAGCTAGATAAAAGGGGCATAGGCCATGAAGGCCGAGACCCTGACAAGAGAGTGATTGTACAGTAATACCTGTGAAGTATGGGCATGGGTGTAGGGAGGTCAGAGGCCATGAATACCTATTAGACATACAAGTGCCCTGGGGAAAAAGCGGAATCTTACAGGCTGAGAGAGCACGCTTAGTGTGATGGCAGGGTTGAGACTGGACAGGTTCAAGGAGGACCTGCAGGTGGTCAGAGAAACTGCAGCTTCCCTCTTGATCAAGTAAGTGCATCAAAGTATAGCAGGCAAGTGAGAAGGGGGGGTAACCTATCTGTTGTTCCCAAAAGACCATGGAGTTAAGGTCATGGAACAATAAAGCTTGTCTGTTTAGAGAGCAGTACTCTGCCTACTGTTCTGCTGTTCCCTTCTGCAATTCCTGGGTCAATGTAACAACTTATATTTAAGGGGCGTACTTGGTGTTTAACACACTTAAAAGTATCCACACATCTTCTCCCTTTACATGTTACATGTAATACTAACATTGGAAGTTTAGTTCAACCCATAGTTAAAGCATATTTTAACAGGTCTCTATCAGTCCTTGTGTTGGCCTTTTAGCTCTAACTGATCTTCTTAGTTTCTCCGCATTCTCAGTCCTTATCGGTTCAGTCCTTGTTTGGTTTCCTTGTTACAGATGTCTCTACTTCCATGTCATTTTCAATCTCTTCTATCATTTCTTGTTGTTTTAATGTTATCTTACTTTCCTTTGAATTTCATGATGCTGCTTCTTTTCTCTCCTTTACAAGCCGCAAGTGCTGCCTGTTCCTTCTTAACACCTGTCTTTCCAGTGTGACTACATTATAGGATCTGGGAACTACTTGATGGGAAACTAGTGCTTTTTGTTTCCACATTTGTCCATCTGAAATAAGCTCTCAGCTGCAATAGTCAGAAGGCTAGGACAGGGGACAGGGGAATGGATCCCCCACCACAGAGACCTGGCCTTCTCCCCCAAGACCCAATCCAGCAAGCTGGGGGAGACCTACATGGCAGGGGCTCTCCATTACTTCATAAGCCCACCCCTAGTTCCTAGCATAGTGAGAAGCCTGTGTGGCTCTGAGCTTCAGGCATCAGGAGGCTGGGATGGATTCTGGGGCAGGGGGAACTTAGGCCCCCTGCTGTGTAGGCCCAGCCCAGCCCTCCCAGTACCTGAATTAGCAAGCATGGGAGGGGGGCTTTGTTCTCCCACCCCCTATGCCACAGGCACTGAAAGCAGAGGGACTGCACTGGCCACTCAGGGGTAGCCAGCTCCTCAGTTCATCTTGGCATTCTTCAGCAGCCTCCTTGGAGGCATTTGGGAATGCCTCCAACCAACCAGTGCAAGCAGGTTAAGGACCCCTTCCCCCCTACCCCCCACCGAACAGTGCTCATGTGTACTGTTCACTCCCAACCTAATCTAGAGCACTTTGACTAAAGCATGATACTTTGAATGCTTCCTCCTCAGGCCTTTTGAACGTCTATACTTAGCCCTAGTGTCTGCTTCTGTGACTCTTTTTTTCCAGAGTGTGACTCATTTGTTCTAGAGCCACAGATTTGTTAGGGTGATATCTTTTATTGGACCAGCTATGTAGGCGAGATAAAGAAACGCAAGATATTCTTCCTCAGGTTTGTAAATGAATGAGTATAATGAATGATGGCCTCTGACCCTCCAGTATCTAATACATTATTCCCTGGGCCCATGCAGAGACCTTGGCCAAAGCGACCAGAGGAAGAAGGAAGTTGGTTCAACAAATGGTTTACCTTTCATTTCATATGGAATGAGAACATCGTGTCATTTAGAGGACTCAGTGGGCATTTAGGGGACTCTACATGTTCATTAAAGCACCTTTGCCACTCCACATTAAGTTTAGTACCTCTAACACAAGGTACTACAAAAAGGCATATTAGCTTGTGCTAAAGCACAGTAGCAAAAGCGAATGGTTTTTGTGATGCTTAGTGCACAGTTGACTAATTCTAATGCTCATTAGTTTATTAGCATGGTTTTTGCCATGATGCGCTAATGCACAATAGAATAAGTTACTGCACATTATGGCATCTCATGTAATCACACCCAATGTCTGTTTAAAACGGTACATGTGTTTCTTTTTTTCTTTTCTTTTCAATAAAGGTTTCTGTTAAGGAAAACAAACATCATTTTACCTTGTAGAGCAGGTGTGCAGGCTGGATGAGTGACATGCCAAATAGGGCTAATGGACCCCAGACCATCCTGCCATGCTAAATCAAGCATCTTCAGCATCCTCTCCAGCCATCCCAGGATTCACACTGCACGTGGTGCACAACCCAGAGTGGCTGAGGTGGATGCAGCATGTAGCACAGATCCTAGAGAAATGGGCACCATGCAACGTGTGGTGCCTACCCTAGAGAGACTGCACCTCATGTTTGGGATATGCACTACATGTGGCAGCAGCTGGTTCAAGACTGTGTTGTCTGTTCCAGGTAGCCCTGAACTCATGCACATTGCAATGCTTTTGGGCACATGTAGAACTGGTCCTGGACTAACTACAGCAGCCACCATGTGCAGAGTGCACCATGTGTAGCACAGTTCCCAGGGCAGCCACAATAGTTGCCACATATGGTACAGGTCAATTGAGACTGAGGGGAAGCACTGGGGGCTGGATAACAGGCCAGATTACAATCTTTAACCCAACCAGTTCCAATCAGGAGATCAAGGCAACAGGATCCACCTGCAGAACAGGAGCCATCTGCTGCAAGCCCAGAGCCGTGCCCTCATCCCAACTGGTCTGACTGAGGTAAATGAGGCAGCAAATTCTCTGAAGCCACAGGCATCAAGTCTCACCTGCTTCAGCCCTTTAAAATGAGGCCAAACCTGTACTATTCTTGTCTGGGCAAAGGTCAATGTTCTTGCTTCTGACCTTGTGTGTGTTTCCTTGCTGGTTCTCTGGTTCAGATTTTTGGTTCTGACTCCAGCTTCCAATTCAGGGAAGATCCATGATATTTCATGACTTGGGTTCTTGGCTCTTGATTCTGGTTTGACCTTTGGCTCTAGGCGTTAGCTCCTTATTGTGGTTAACCTTCGGCTTGCCATGTCTCCAGGTATAGTTTCCAACCCTGGCCTGTTTTGACTTTGGCTATGACTTCTGAATCTAATGCCAAAGTCCTGTGTATCCTTCAGTTTCCTGGGGAACTGATTAGGACTGTATCTGTGCTCTGGGTATCTAACCACTAGGCAAGACTGCCCATGCCCCTATCTCCTAATAGTGTGGACTAGATCCAATCCATAGGCCTTATATTTGGCACCCCTATTCTGGAAGAATTATTTCAGTTAGCCTTAGGGGGAAAAAAAGAAAAGAAAAAGGTGGGGAGGGGGTTACTGAGCTGTTTCTGGATAGTTCATTTACAGCTATAATTCATTTACTGACATGACCCACAATGCAAATTCTGTGTCTTCAACCTGATAATGAGGGTATATGAAATCTGCACTTCTCTTTTTCTTCTTTGCACCTTATAGAAATACCATTACTGATATTCTGTATGACTAGGGGTCTTTTAAGTTTGGAAACAGGGAAAACCTGGATTTGTTAATCTTTGTGACAATATCCAGTATCATACATGGCAGGGATGAGCAAACTACTTTGATTTCACCTCCAGAACTGTGCGTTCTTGGCTACCCATACTGGCCAAGAAGTTTTTTTTTTCTTTTCTTTTAACACTTCAACCATGACAAAGTGATATATTCACTTCCTTAAAGTACAGAAACACAACTCAAAATGCCACAATCCACTAAAAGGTATGCGAGTCCCAGAGAGGGAGCTTTGACTTAGGATTATGTTCCTTGCCGAAATGTTTCCGTGACAATATCCCTTACAGAATTGGTAGCTTTCTTCGCAAGTTCCAGGAACAAATAAGCTTCTGATCATCTGCAAGGAAACTCATAAAAATGCAGAACTGTTTCTGCCAGAATTATCGCTTTCATAGAGAAGAAGATATAACAG
This sequence comes from Crocodylus porosus, assembly GCF_001723895.1. Classification (NCBI taxonomy): domain Eukaryota; kingdom Metazoa; phylum Chordata; order Crocodylia; family Crocodylidae; genus Crocodylus; species Crocodylus porosus. Next base: position 7,751,963 of record NW_017728907.1, read on the forward strand.
AGATGTGAGGAGCTGCACCTTTCATATTGACTACTTTGATCTCCAGGATCTGATGGATGTGACAGTACTCTTTCTTCCCACACAATTGGAAAATTTGTTATGGGGGATTTTCCATGCATTTTGGTTCATTCCTGAAAGCTGTTCAAAACCAAAAAGTTTCACAGGAAGGGGGAGAGAAGTCCATAATGTCATGCAATACCTCTGCTGATGAAAGGTGGATTCCTTTTGAGTCTCATAGGGGACATCTACACGTGATGCTATATCACCACAGCAACATGCTATAGCAATGAGCATCTTCGGGGTCTACACGTGACCAACAGCTACTTTGCTATAGTGATGCGCTCCCCCATTATAGTACACTACTATGGCAAAGTAGGTGCGAAAAATAACCGTGCACCATGCGTACGGCACAGTATGGACTTATCCTGCACTGTGATTTAGCACTTCCAAAAGGAAATAAAATTAGATTCTACTGGTAAGGCATTAAGGCTGGGATTTCCAAAAGAGCTGATGGGAATTACATACCTTATTCTAATTTCTAAATCCTTCAGTCCTCTTGAAAAATCCTGTCCTAAAATACTATTTGACTGAAGGTCTACACATCTGTATAAAGTAGTAACAAATCTACCCACATAATATCTGAATCCCAGCCATCCTGGGTTGTGCACCACATGCAGTGTGAATCCTGGATTGGCTGGAGAGGATGCTGAAGACACTGGATGTAGCTATGGAGTTCATAGATTCATAGATGCTAGGGTCAGAAGGGACCTCAACAGATCATCAATCTGATCCCCTGCCTAGGCAGGAAAGAGTACTGGGGTCAGATGACCCCAGCCAGATGCCTATCCAGCCTTCTCTTAAAGACCCCCAAGGTAAGGGAGAGCACCACCTCCGTTGGAAGCCCATTCCAAATTTTGGCCGCATAAACCATGAAGAAGTTTTTCCTGATATCAAGCCTAAATCTGCTCTCATGTTCATCATGACTCCTGTTCATCTTGTAGTCCACTATACCTCCAAGATCCCTTTCCACTTCCATGCTGCTGAAAGGGATCTTGGAGTCATAGTGGACTCCAGGATGAACATGAGTCCTCAGTGTGACAAAATAATCAGCAAAGCTAACTGCATTTTATCATGCATCAGTAGATGCATGATGAATAAATCCAAGGAGGTGATACTTCCCCTCTATACAGCATTGGTCAGACCACAGTTGGAGTACTGCATTCAGAGTTTGGTATCCAACAAAAGACTCCCCTTAAATCATTGGTTTTGGCATGTATTCCTTTATTGGTCTTTCAGTACTGCCACAACATGATGAGGGAGACCAAAATATAAGAGATGAGTGAAGCAGAAGTGAAATGAAAAGATTTATTACTCTGATTGAGTGCATTCCTGGTACACCCTGACTAATACCTACACTTGCATGTGGTACATTTTTGCAGACAGCTTAGCAGCAGCTTTTTTCAGACAGCTGTCTGCATCTGCCAAATAAATCTGCTTGAGTTAGCTAGCTAGACTGTTTGTTGTCAGAAGACAGGTTAGGGTTCTACTCATTCTGTAGTCCTCAGTGTCTTCCTTAGCCCCTATGCTTTTCAAAAGACAACTTAAAACCCCCCAAAAAGCAGAAGAAGCAAGATGCACTCAATGCTAAACAGGATCTTGGCCTACTATAATGTCACAAGCTGCACTGAAGATTTCCTCTAAATTTAAACACCAGATGATAGGCATTTCTGCCCTTGAAACGTAGATCAAGTAATATTGTGAACACATACAGCGTTCTTCCCTTTCAAATATTCCACTTGAAATCCACAGAGAACTTTAAAAGTCAGGTTTGCCGCTACTGTGACTTCAGCTGTGTCTCTAGAGGGTTCAAATTTACTTTTCATTTTCTTCCAACAAGAGATGCAGGTGTCAGATAAGTGGCAGCACACATTATATTACTCCTAACTTCCTGAGTGTGCAATTAAGTGGGTACAGGATGCTAATTGAACTTGTAATCAGATTCCTTTGGGCAAAAAGGGAGGGCAAACTACTTTTCTCTTTTCCTGAGCCTGCCAAGTTTCAGTATGAGTGGCCTTTTATTGCTTTGCTTTGTGTGGCTTTTTATTTGTATTGTAGAAGTCTCTTGAGCATGCAGAGTATAGAATTCTAATGTGATAGAACTAGAGCTGAACAAATGGTTTGGATGAAAAACTTGGGGGAGAATCTTCCTAAACTAGCTGTGTTTTTGCTAGGACTAAATCAAAATGTTGCTATTTTTGGTTTGTCTGACATACAATCAGCATTTTTCTACACATAGGCAAAATGCCCACCTCAGATGTTGTGATGTTTTATTTATTCATAGCCTAGCATAAGAAATGTGCCAACCCACATAGATTTGATTTCATGTACACATACATGATGTATGTACACTGAATCACACCAATGGAAGTCTGTAGTATAACATGGCAGGACATGGAGACTTCAACTCCAAGTTAAAATAGTACAATCTTATTCATGTCCCTGCTATAAGAAACCATTCTTCTACTTTAAATTTCTAATTCTTGTTATTTTTTATCTTTCACCTTTACCGTGTGGTTTTACAGAGGTCTATACAAGCTTCAGTGTGTATAGAAGTCCTCTGTGCATGTTTTACAGTGCTGTAATTTAGCCCACTTTTTATAGCACTAAAGTTTCAGTGCTCTTAAACACGACAGAAGTGCAGTGTTTGGGGGGAGGTAGAAAAGGGGGGGACTCTGACCCTCCCTGTACTTTTGAGGCTAGGAGATAAGGGGTGCTCTGATGCCTCCTGTGGCTTCTCAACTGGTCAGAAATTTGACCAACACAGAAACTACTGAAAGCACTGTAGGTTGCTGAAGTGCTGTAAAATATAGTACTTCAAATTTAATACCTCATTTAACAAAGGTTAATTTTAAAGGGTTGTTCCCATTTTGAAAGTGCTGTAAAGCCATGCACTTCTGTTAAGTATGGCAATAAAGTACTTTTAATGGTGAAAAAAGCAACTCCTGTAAGGCTCCAATCCTGGAAGTGATTGTGCATAAGTGAATACCTCTGCTTACCCAGGCATACACAGATAATTGCAGAACTGAGGTTTAAAAAAGATGTGTTTTTTGTTATTTCAATCCAGAATAGCAGTAGAAACCAGATTCAAAATCACTCAAAGTTAAAGGATTCTTCTGAATTTAGGGGCCTGGTGTGGGGTTCCTAGAGAGAAAAGGAAGTAAAGTTTAAGTTTATGAAGACTGTTTTTAATTAAAATATAAAATCAAAAAGAGAAATATAAGATAAAAAGACATTGGTTATGGTGAAAAATGATAAATTATACTGTTAAAACCTAATTAAAAATAATAAGAGACTTCAAGGTATAGCATAATGCTCAATACAAGAATATTATTAGGAAACCTACTGTGAGGAACACCTGTGAGAGACTCTGAATAGCATGCTCCTGCACACTTGAGTGTGGAGACATCTTTTCAGTGCTAATTAACAAACTTTGGTCTGGGGTAGCAGGTGTGAAATTGCTACCATTTGAGATTTAGATTTAACAGTAGATGTCTTTATGGAAGATTAAAGTGGGTTGACTTCATGAAGAACTAAACTGCTTTCCACGTAGTTCTTTATTTCAAGGACTATGGATATTTTTATTAGAAGGCAGGAGAAAAATTGAAAACTCAGCCTGTAGAATACCAACCCAATCATCTGTCCTTAGTTGGACACACCTCCTGTTGACTGCAATAAATGTGTTCCCTGAGTAAAGGCTGCAAATTTAGACCCAATGACTTCTTATTTCTCGCAGCCATTATTAATAGCCACATACAAAATACACTAAGTTTTCAAGAAACTTGTTTCAGGTAATGAATATTCACAAGTAATAGTATTATCTGTTGGGTTTAAATTGGCTGAAATGCTGAATTACTGAGAACTGAACCCACAGGGGAAAAGAGATGCTGAAGACAGACAAGAGAGAATATCAATAAAAGTCCTTCTCTTTCTGCTGCAAGAGACATTACTAACAACTGTCCTGTCACATCAACTGAAGTAGAGACAGACAACCTAAGGATAAAATTGCAGTCATCCCCCCCTCCCCCCCCCCACACACATGCACACAATTTAATCACTTTCCTAAGTTTTTACAAGGGGTCAAGAATAGATGATTTTTTCTTCCACATTAAGATACTGATGTTTGTGATGATCAAAACAGAACTCTATTTTTTTACTTTAATATTACAATACCTGATTTTTTTCCCCTTGAATAGTTTTTTCTCGATATAAATTAGTCTGAGTAGATGATACATTTGAAAAATGTGAATAGGATAGATATTCACTAAATGAATGAGAACTTTAGATGCCCTCTGACTTTTAATAGCACATTTTCTTATAAGAAAGAATTGCACATATTTATTAGCTGTGGACAGGAAGTGAGTTGGGGCTGGAACTTAGACAAACAGGGGTGAACCAGGGGAGATGGTTAATCCTGTGGTCAACATGCTACATTGGCACAGTCAGGAGTCAATTCCCAAGCCTGCCTCAGAGTTATTTTGTGAACTGGGCAAGTCAGTCTGGTTTTGGCCTCTTTTAGTCTCCATTTTCTGTCTGCAAAGTGGATACTTATCTACATCACAGTGTTGTAAGAAAAAAAATCATTGGCCCTGTTCATATGTAATGGTAAGAACAGGGAGGGCATGTAAAAACACACATTTTAAGAGTCTGGTGTTCAGAATGAATGTGCTTTAGAGGAAAAATGAGTTAAGAGGTTTCAGTCTAGTCCAATTTGCTATTTATTGGCATAAAAGAAAATTGGCCCAACTGTCAGGCTGCTTGGGAGAGAATCATTAATGGGATGACAAGGGTTTGGCTGAAGTGAAACAAGCTCTGCTGGCAGTTATGTGGAAAAGATTGTACAGCACCTGCTCCCATCATGCTTGACACTAGCTATCAGACTTCACTTCATAAATATGGATATATATTAGCTTTTGCTGATTGGGGGGTGAAAACCCTGTAAGATATGCTTGAATACCATTTCTTTTAATAATTTAAAGAAGCAGTAGCAGAGAACCATGCACAGGAGCCAAACAAAACTACTGTAGATGAAAACCTGATATTACTACAATAGCTTGAGTTTAGAGAAAGGGGCTTTCACCTGGCTGGAGAGTTAAGTGTCTGGCAGCACCTATTGAGTCCCTTGTCTTCCCCCGCCC
>NW_017728907.1:7757257-7781826 GCF_001723895.1 Crocodylus porosus
GTGACACTTTGCCAACAAACCCATCTCTGGGTTTATATTAATAATGAATGATTTAATATTCACAGTAAACATGTGGAAAATACCAAAGCAAAGAATAGAAAAACTACAGAAAAGATTAAGTCCACGGTTTACAACCTCTCCATAACCTTGGACAACATACTTGGTTCTGTGTGGCTGAGTTTGGAAAAGACAATGGGCACATTTACACATGCAATTTAATTCAATTTACTGCACAGTAAACTTTCTGGACATTAGCTTTCCCTGGCAGGATGTCTACATGTGCTCAGAGAGGAGCAGTACAGTGCAAGGATACTCCAGCTCTGCTGTGCCCCCTTACAGCAGCCAGGGGGAGCACCAGGCTGGCAGGGGGCAGACTCAGGCCCTGGTCTCCAGAAGGTGGGAGAAGGTTTCCTGCCTCTATCCCCAAGCTGATCAGGGCAGGGGACTAGAAGAGTGTTGCAAAGGAGGGGACTCCTTCCCAGCCCCCTGCTCTGGTTGGCCAGTGGGGTAGCTGGCAACAAGACTAATTTACTGTGCAAGAGCTTATGATCGTGGCTGTATGATGATTCTTTACTGTGCAGGAGACTAGTCAACTGAGCAGTAAAGTGTCTCATGTAGACACATGCAGTGGGATTAAAGGCAAGACAGCAAAGCCGCTCATACATACCCCTGGATTATGTTTTTCTTCCCTCCCTGTGCTAGACCTGCCTCCCGAAATGGATCTGTGGTCTTTTATTTTGTAATCTGTCTAGTCTATTCACATGGACTTCTAGTATCCTCCTGCAAATTGACATACATTCGGGTCTTCCTTTACACAAGGGTTGCGTTCCAAAAAAAACTTGCATAAAGCAAATTTGCATAGAGTGATGTAATTAATAGGGATGCGTACCAGCCTCACTCTGCTGCCCCCCCCCGTCCAAACCATGACAAATTCAAACAATAATCACACAATACAATAACTGCTGAGTGGAGAAGCTGCGAGCTCTGTGTTGCAAGCAGCGCCCTGTGCAGCATGTGTATCACCAGGGCAAAACAGGGAGGGCTGGAGAGGCACCTGGGGGAGGGAAGCAGGGCAGCAGGGGACTTTCTCTGTGTGCCTCTCCAGCCCAGTGGGTGCAACCCAGCATGGCAGGGAACAGCGGGGCTGTGTAAAGCAGCTATAAGCTCCCTGCTGCACCGAGTCATGCCCACTGGGCTGTGGAGGCTTCAGGACAGGGAAGCAGGGAACAGTGGGGCCACACGGAGAAGGTGCTCATCCAGCACTACAAGCAGTTACGTGCACAGCGGACAGGTTGCCCAGGCAGCATGGGGAGAGCACCTTCTCTGCACAGCCCCTCTGTTCCCTGCTTCCCTATCCTAAATCCTCCAAAGCCCAGTGGGAATGACCCAATTCAGGAGGGTGCTTGTAGCCTCTCCACACAGCCTAGCTGTTCCCAGCCGTGCTGGGTCACACCCACTGGGCTGGAGAGGCACCCGGAGCAGGGAAGCAGGGTGGCAGGGAATGGTGGCTGCTTGTTCTGTGCTGCCCTAGGTACACGCCTCCTGTGCCTACAGTGCTTTGAGGGACACAGCCCCATGCCACAGGAGGTGTGTGGCCAGGGAAACAGGGGTGCGGGGTGCTGGGACCATGTAGAGAGAGGAGCCAAGCTGGGCCTAGGATCAGGGGCAGGGCCCTCTGCACCTGAGCATCCCCTTCTTCCCTTTGGAGGTGTGCATGGCAGCAGGGAGGCAGCACTCCCCCTCCCCTGCTGAGCCACAGGAGGCCCCATCCTGCTTCCTGCTCTCTGCTGGGGCTTTGCAGCTGTGCATTGTGGCCCCAGGCCACAAGCACCTCCAAGCTGGACAGTACACCCAGCTCTGCCCAGCTCCCTCTCTACAGGGGCCTCAATCCCCCTCTTTCCAGCACTTACCTGCCAGAGCTGCCCTCAAGGCTACTTGGGGCCGTGTACATGTACTGTACATGCAGATAGCACCCCCTGTCACACCGCCTTCCTTCCACTTCCTCCCAGCTCTCTGCAGGCTGGAACTCTGCCAGCCTGCAGGGAGCTCATTCATTGCTGGCTGACTTTGCATAAGATCAGATTTTTCTTGCACAAAGTGAATTTCTCGTATAAATAAGGTCATTGCATATAAGTGAATTCACACACAACAAATTGGTATAAAGAGAAACCTGAGTGTACTCTAGCTGCTCAAATCCTCTGAAAATCTGTCTGATGTCCACCAGCACAAGTATGTTATGATCAGTTTCTTTGCTCCAGCCACTGAGTTGAAGAAGAGGGTTTTTGAAGAGAAACCTAAGCTATGTAAAGTAAGTTTGTAAGTACTTTGGGAAAACAAACTTCAGTATGTGAGGTGGTCTCTGGCATCATGAAAAAAGGATATCTGGATATTAAGTAATAACATTCATTCTACTGCAGGTGAATGTGCATTGAGAGTAGATGCAGTATTACAGTTTTGTTTCATTAGGGATGAGGTAGTTACAACAGACTCTACCCAAGTTTTCAGAAAACAGGCTTACTTCTCTTTGATGCACTAATCCAATGCCATTCTTGAGGAATGTTGTTCATATTTGCACTGCACATATCTGTTTTGTTTTGTTTTATTAAAAATTTATTGCATAGAGAAGGAAGCATCTGAAGAAAACAGGTTTTTCTCTATTTCTATTCTGTTTGTTTGGGATCATCCAGCATATAGAACTTATTCTGAAGTGTATTTAGGTTTATGAAGAAATTAATCTTTTTTTTTTTCAGATTGGAAAGCAAAAGAAAATGGACATGAATTTTTAAAGCACTTTTGCTGCAGTAACCACCCTAATTTTCATCATTAAAATTAATCGCCAAAAATATTAAAAGCATGTTGTTTATAAGTGATGCGTCTTATATGTTCTGTGTTTTCTAGTATGTTCAATGACTTGCAGCTAGCTCAGTTTTGGCCACATGACAGGATAGATATGCTTAGCAGACTATTACCATTAATTACTATAATTAATGCAAAGTATGAAAAACCACTACAACTCAATTACCATGCAGATAATAACCTTTGAACTGAAAATCCGAAAGTTCAACTTGTACTGCTTAATTATGACAGTCATGGTGCTGAGCATAGTGTTGTGTTACTACTTATATAAGCTGAGGTTGGTTCTTCAAAGCTATAATTATGATGTATTAATTCAGGAGTACCCCATAATGCCACTAACAGTTAAGGGTCTATGTGGAATTTCTCTTAATAGCTGCATTTCACAAAAGCTTATGCAGTGCTTAAAATTAGCACAGTTTCAAAAATTGGCATACTGTGAGTTGCATCAGTTCCAGGAAATAACATATTTTCCTTTCTCCAATATTAACTAACAAACTGCATTCCTATCTATTAAAATTCAAAAGCAGAGGAAAATCTTCATGAAATATCTATACCTTTGGAAATATAAAGCTTCATTAATATACCATGTCGGCAGCTTATGTCAATTAGGTGTGAACTTCCTTGGAGTTCTCTTCTTATCCTTCATGACATCCCAGATGCTGTGTATAGCCTCATAAATAGGCATTTTTGTCTGCTTGAGTAACCTGGGAATCAGGAGATCTGGGATCTTTTACCAACTCTTCAATCAATGGATGTACTGTGTGCCTTACACATCTTTTATGTTTTCTTCCTTTCTAAAGTACTTAAAGTACTTGTAAATATTTATTTTAATCATAGGGCCAACCTTGCTTGGCTCCTAGAGTCAATAGTTTTTTTGTTATTGACTTCAGTGAATGTTTGTATCTGTGTCCAGATCCAAAGCATGGACTTATTTACATCCAGGTTTTAGTTTCCAGGCTAACCTTTGTTATTGATGTAAGGGTCTTGTTACATGGTGATTTTGGGCAGCTTCTGAAACTCTCAACACCTGGATTGTCATCACACTAGTCTTAAGTACTTATTATGCAGCTCCAGGATATGATTTTATCTCTGACCCGTGTTACCCAGCTTGTGTTACAGTAGCTGCCTCTGCATGTGGGGTGGACTGTGCAGTTGTTACTGTGTAATCATTAAGCACTTGCATAAGCAAGCACTAAAATGAGTGAGCAATAACCACCATTACTGTGTATAAACCAGGGGGTAAAGGGGACATTACAATGCCCTGAAGGGGCAAGATTCTGATGTAAAAATCATGGTTCGTTTCTTTGGAGGCTCATTGAATAATAATCCTTAGGCACACATTGTTGGTGAGACAAAAGGTATATATTTGCAAATAGGGTCAGGGGGAGAAGACAAAAGATCAAAACCCTCTGCCCCCGGGCACAATCATTAGCAGGCTTTTATCCCCTCTCTTCTGGCATGTGTACAGAAGCAGGAACTTTTACAACTCATTTCCGGTTCATACAAACATGCATGTGAATACGTCAGATCATGCATCCCATGTGCATTATAATTAACTACTTAAGTATGCGGGGCGGATAGGCTTAATATGTATTAGGTTATTGCGCTTGCCCAGAAAGCACTCGAGGTTATGAAGGGTTTAACTTCAAGGCTAAGATGGCAATTTACTCCTATCTGCATGAGAACGCTAAGGAGTATAAGCTTTACTGTAACAAAGAGATAGTAAATTTGCAAAACAAAGAGAGAGTGATACCTTAGTACAAAGAGCCCTTTGGTAGTTTTTTCTTCAATTTCCAACCCCCCCTTCCCTCTCTCATTAAGGAGACAAGGAGGGCTGGCAGCCGTGCTTATTCAGAGGACAACACTATTGATGGGAGCTAACAGCTATTGATAATGCATTTTTAATAATATTTCTAACAATTCAACAAAGGTCAGACACAATCATAGACATATTCATCCAGTGGACAAAAGACCGGGTTAACCAAAATGTAAAACACAAACAGCAGAACAAGCAATACTGGTTGGCGAAATATAAGAGGCATAAAATACAAAATGTCAAATGACAAGGAATATAGGGCCTAGGTACCTGGAGGGGGAGAAAGGGGGAAAACACAATGGTCCCTTTCCACTGCAAGAAGAATTTCTCCCTGTTAACTCACCCCAGCTGGGACTTGAATGCAGATCTCCCACATGGTAGGCAGAAACTCTACCACACAGCCACCACTGCTGGTACTGTACCCAGCTGCTAGGGGTCTTGACCTTTCTGGAGCCCAGGCCTCACGTTAAGCTGCCTGGCCTCTGATCTGAGGAGCTGGAAGTAGAGCTGGGAACCTCTCAGGTCACTGCTCAGATCCTTGTGGCAGCTGAGGGAGACTTGCCTGCTGGCCGCAGCCTCTTATAGGCATTCCTGGAGCTCAGCAGGGAGCCCCTCCTGTTGGCCGCATGCCGCACTGCTGAGGAGCCAACTACTGCCTGCAGGTCCCACTCCTTCAGGCTGTTCTGGAGCAACTGGTCCTGCCCCGCTACCTCAGCTCTTTGAATCTCCTTCCTTGTGGTTTTTCACTCATCTCCCTGAGTCAACTGCACTGCCCCTTTTATCACCCTCCTGGTTAACCAAGGGGCCAATCACGGGACATGGAGGGTGAGTCTCTGGGGCCTGATTGGTGAGGAAAGGGAATCCCAAGTCCTCCAATCATCTTTTGCCCCTTCAAAACCCCTGGGCTAAGTCACTGCCAGCTAGCCCATCACATAGATTATTACACAGTCCAGTGGGTGGAAAATTGGCTCATGGAACACACCCAGAGAGTGGTAGTAGATGGGTTAGTTTCTACCAAGAGAAATGTAGGCAGTGGAGTTCCCCAAGGCTCTGTCCTGTGACCAGTACTATTCAATATTTTCATTAGTGACCTGGAGGAGGGAGTAGTAGGCACCCTGTCCAGGTTTGCTGACAACACAAAACTATGGAGGGACTAAACACACTACAGGGCAGGGAGCAAATCCAAGCAGATTTGGACAGGCTGGGGAGGTAGGCAAAACAGAATAGGATGCAGTTTAACAAGCATAAATGCCATGTGTTCCACCAGGGGAGAAGAATCATCAGCACTCCTATAGTCTGAGAGGGACCATTCTAAGCAGCACAATTGCAGAAAGGGACCTCGGAGTCATAATCAACTCCAAAATGAACATGAGTCACCAGTGTGATAAAGTAATAAGTAAAGCTAACTGCACTCTTTCTTGCATAAGTAGGTGCACATCAAACAGGTCTAGAGAGGTGATACTTCCCCTCTATTCAGCGCTGGTCAGGCTGCAGCTGGAGTATTGTGTCCAGTTTTGGTCACCACACTTCAGGAGGGATGTGGATAACCCGGAAAGGGTTCAGAGAAGCGTCACCCATGTGGTTAAAGGCCTACAGAAAAAACTCTATGTGGACCGATTGGGAGACCTGAACCTCTTTAGCCTGCACAAGAGGAGGCTGAGAGGCGATCTTGTGGCCACCTACAAACTCATCAGGGGATCAGCAGGAAGTGGGAGATACAATGTTTACCAGGGCAACTAGAAACAATGGACACAAGTTAAAAGAATGCAAATTCAGGCTGGAGATCAGGAAAAAGTTCTTTACAGTGAGGGTCACCAAAATATGGAATAGGCTTCCAAGGGAGGTGGTCCCCTTCCTTGGAAATATTCAAAAGGGATTGGACAGGCTAGGGTCATCTGACCCCAGAGCTCTTTCCTGCTCAGGGCAGGGGGTCAGACTCGATGATCTTATAGGTCCCTTCCAACCCTAATAACTATGAAACTATGATGTGGCTTTCACTTTGGTATATCCAATAGTAAGTTATATTCATATTTATATTTTGCAAACATGATTTGACTTGATACCCTTTGACTGTTTACACTTCACTGAGTCATGGTAAAAATCAAGGTTGCTTAATTACAAACTATTACTATTTTATTTGTCTTCATTTTCTACCTTAATTCCTTCCCATGTAATATAGGCAATGCACTTTTCTTCTACTTTATCTCAGGATATTATTTACTTTAAAAATATTAGGTATTTTTTTATTTAATATGGTTTATGTTAATTAAGCATGAAGTAGCTTTTTATTTGCAAAAGCATAAAAGAAAATGATTACATTATTTTAAAGCATGTATTAAAAGTTTATTCAATATAGTATAAATACCAAATAGAGAAAAACATTGATAACTATACATATAAAAAAATCTGTGGAGAATCAGCAAAGGCCATATACCGTAATGTCACTGAATTGAAATATCCATACACAGTAAATGGTATAAATGACTGAATGGTAGCTAAGAAACTGAAATGTCAAATGCACTTTAGCTCTGTGTCTACGCATAAAAAAGGAACCTAATCCACTAGACCTCAAAAACTTCCCAAACAAATTAACTAATATCTATTTCTCAGACTAAAATGAAACCATAGACATCATAGACAAAACCAAAAAATACATAAGATTTATCTTAAGATACAGAAGATATTCGCAGTTGCATATCATGAGATACAAAACAGTTATTATTTATGTTTATTGATTAAGAAAATGAGAGTCAGAGAAGTGAAAGTCATGATTCAGCTACCGCTAAAGTCAAAGGAAAATTCCCAGTAACTTCAGTAAAAGCTGGATTTTGTCCTAGTGTTCTGATCCAAGGCCAAAATCAGTGGAAGACTTTTCTTTGACTTCAAAAGACTTTGGAGCAAGACCTAAAGCCATAAGTCCATTAGGCATTCAAATGAACAGGACTATTTACTTACTTGAAATTAAGCAGGTATGCAAGTGTTTGCAGGATCTATAACCAAACCTTCTACTACTCCAGTTATTCCTCCTCTACATTATCATATCCCAACTGTATTGCTAGTTCTACATGTATTTACTTCCAGTCTCTTGAAAAATTCTGGATTTTTTTTTTCTTTTTTCCACTTTCATGGATTATCTGTTGCCATTTGATCAGTATCCAGTGTTTCTGAGTGCACTTTTTGGGTTTCTCTGCAGTGGTTATTGATCCTAACTGCTTCTCTGTGTGAGCTCAGTCAAAAATTGTTTGATTTTGAAAAGCAATTCAAAAGTGTTCATTTTCTAAAATACAGATCTGGTAAACTTTTCTCCTATGTATATGGGTCACTGCATCAGTCAACTTGATTTACATATTTTCTCCCTTTTTATTTAAAATCTAATTTAAAACAAAGTTCACCAGATGGAGATAGCCTAATACATGCTCAAGTGAAGTAAATGCAACCTCCACTGTGTTGTCCTTTCATTTCAAGTCTAGCAAGTGCATTGGAATTCAAAGGAGAACACCAAATAGGTGAAATAAACTAAAAATTGTTGGGGCTGTGTTGATAGTTATTACTCTTGGTAACTAGTCTGTGAAATTACTTCCAAATACCTTTACTCCTTGTAGTTTTCACCTCCCTTTTATTACCTTACTTCGTGTTTGTCATTTGCCCTTTTGCGCTTCTATACAGATTGCTGTATTTTAGTGTATGCTTACACAACCAATGCTTGTGTCCTGGAATATTCATGATAACTTAAATCTAGGTAGCATGGACCTCTGTAATAGTGAAGACACAGAAATATGGGCTTAACAAAAGCTACCAGAGTTTTTACCTAGGGGACTCTGCAGTCTGAGCTGAAATTTGTGACACTGTGGGCATGTCTACATGTACTCTTACACATGCCTAAACTTAATGTGCATTTCCCTAATGTGCATTAAGGTGGTTTAGGCACACATATTCACGTGAATGTGCTAAGGTGCATGAACACAGTTGACATACATAGTGTTCATGCACCTTAGCATGTCTACACGTGCATTAAGGTGCTTTAGCTATTGGCAGATAAATTTGATACCTGCTTTTGCAGGTATGAAAATTATGCATGAATAGCCTAGAATCACCATTTTAAGGTGCATTCCAGGCATGCACATGTAGATGTGCACCCTTAATGTGCCTTAAAAAATGGCTAATGCACCTTAAATTGGCACGTGTAAATGTACTATGTATCTTCCTTACCCATACTATGTAGATTAAAGTTAGGATAGGTATGCCATGCATACTGCAGTCATACCTTTAATTTCAGTCTAGATGTACATTAAATCCCTGAATCTGCAATATGTATTTCTTGGGCTGTTCCAATATTGACTTAAAAAATCATGAGCCAATTTCCCAAATCCTGAGATTTTTCTTTTTTAAATGTAGTAATTCTAGGAGGGAAGAGGGTTGACTTTTTTTTTATTTTTTTTTATTTTTTTGCGCTTTGTAAATCTGAAGGGATACGATGATTTGCATTGTCAAAACAGGAATGGGGCTTAAACCCATAAGAAGGCAGGGTAGATTCAGTTCAACTACTTGAAGTTCAAACACTTAATGTAAGGTGTTTGAAATTTAACCAGTTGAAACCTGTGCAAGCATGCACAAGCTTGCTCTGCAGACAGCCTGCAACACTAAAGGTACACTGGTAAGGGGACCCAAACACTTATCCTAGCATGCTTTACAGGATCCCATGTCTGCTTGGAAACAGGTTATAGCAGTCCATACCACTGATCTGAGTTGCTTGGCTGGTGGTCCAAGGGAACTGCACCCCATACCTTCCCCAGCAACAGTCCTTCCCTCAGAATGGAGACCCTAGAGTAGGTCTGCTGTCTTTTGAAGCCGTGGCTGTGGCTGTGGCTGTGGCTGTGGCTGTGGCTGTGGTGGTAGGGCTTTGCCAATGAGTGGTTGTAGCTGTGCTTCCATCATTTCAGGCACAGATGGGACTCTAGCCATGGTGAGGGGCTTTCCCCATGGGCAGCAGGATCTGCACCCCTGCCACAGTGGCCTTATTGGCCCCATCACCACAGCCACAGCTGGGGCTCAGAGATGTATAGCATAAACTTTCTTAAGCAAAGGGCTTCATTAGATGCTGTGAAGGGCCTTCAGGAAGCACAGTGACTGAATAGATACCGGTGATTAGAATACAAAGTGTAGGGAAGGAGGGAGGAAAAAGGAGAGTGCACTGCTGGGAGAAGCAAGGTGAGTGGGTAGGAGAGAGAAAAATAAAGCAGTTAACCCACTGAAGGACATGCAGATTGTGAAAGCTAATCCAGGTAATGAGATAAGAATGCGTAGTGTTGGTAGATCATACTTGCCTGTGGCAGAACATTTTAACTACCCTAGAAATTGCATTGCTCGATTCAGAGTAGAAGTCTTTAGACAACAAAACTTTAAAAATGAACTAGAATGGGGAATTGTGGACTGCAGACTGGATTGTGTTAAGTAGGCTATAAGAATACATTCAGTGTCCATATGAATGTTCCCCAAGTGGTCCTTGCAGTACCAGTATTTAACTGTTTGGTGTTTAACATACTGTCAACAGTCAGAAAGCAGGTCATGAAGATGAGCTTACTCCAGGTGTATTAAGAAATAAGTGTCATAGTTTTACTTTTGACCATACAGACTTTGAATATAAAAGTATCTAAATCACCCTTGCTTCAAACTTGAACTGTATGCTTTGTTTGTGTTCATGATCGGCTGTTAATGTTTGATATATATTTTTAATATTACTTTTGCTCTAAAGGGATAATGACAATGGCTGCTTACAGATGTAAAACAAAAACATAAACAAAAATAGGTGTGTCTACAGGTGCTGATTTAAGGTGCTTTAGCTCAATTTAAGGTGCATTATGGGCATGCGTCTACACATGTGTACCCTTAATGCCCCTTAACAATGATGATGGTAGGATATTTGTGAAAAAGCAGGCATTAAATTTAAGCATGGATAGTTAAAGTGCCTTAACACACATGTAGATGCACTTTGGTACATTAATGCTTTGTATGTCAACTGACTTGGGACTAATTTTAGTCCCAAGTTGGTCCATACACCACATCGCTGCACCTTAGCCTGTGCATGTGTAGATGCATGTCTAAATTGCCTTAATGAGCATTAAGCAAATGTACAGTAAGTTTAGATATGTATTAAAAGCATGTGTAGACACACCCCCTGTCGGTTTACGTTAAACTCCTCGTGCTTCCAAGCCGAGCCCAGCACACATCCAGAAAAGACATTGTGTTAGTTGGACCTGACTTGCCCTATTTCTGTATAGATCAGGCATTTCGGTAGGGTTTTTATGGTATTTTTATCTAATAGCTATTAGATAAAAATGCCAAAAAGCCCTGCTGAAGTGCCTGATCTATACAGATGCGGGGGGGTTGGGTACAACTAACACGCTGCTGCTTCCGGTAAAGTGCTGCCCACCCCCCTCCACCCCACCATGTCTATCAGTACCCAAACATTTCAGGCTGTTTATAGACTGTTTTGTTTTTTTTTTAATGTTAGGCTAGATGGTGCATACTAAGTTTTCTGATTTGCTGCGTCTGTAGCCTGTTCACAGAATGTCAGCCAAGATCAGCAGAAGATGTTTACAGATGGTTTCTGAGTGAGGGAGGCCGTGTGGAGTGGGAACTATGTCAGCAAAATTCTTATTCAGTTCGAAAAATTAGAGAAAAGGAAGGTCTCTTACTCCATCCCTGGGCTTTACCTGGTGTCTGACAAACACTAGCCCTATGAATATGCTAGCTTCTACACATTTTCTGGCGGCTCTCTCTTTATTAGCTTGAGAGAAAATGTCTTCCAGTTTCACATGGGGAACAAGAATTGTCTTTGATTTATATCTGAGTCTCTTGTTACACCATGACATCTACAGAAAAATACTCTTAGCCAACTAACACACAATGCTAACACACAGTACTCTCTTTACTTAAGGCCCTGATCCTGCAAAGCCCCTCTGTTTATACTTAAATCTACATTCATAGCCCTATTCATTTGTTTAAGTCTACATGTTAGAAATAGTTTTGTTGTATTCAGAAAACACTCATTACACAGTAAGTTAAGCACATTTATTATTCTTTGCAAGCATAGTAACTTAGAAAAAAAGTTATGTAGTCTTATTCTTTAATATTAATGTTTTGCTTGACCTATTTTTTCTCCAGATTGTATTCCTAAGGCCAAATATATCTTACAGCTGATCACCATTATGTCAGCTGGTATTATGGCAAGTCCCATCAGATGGCACTGCTATACATAGTCCATATTTTTCATAATGCTCAAAAGTTTTTTTATTATTATTATTTTTATTTTGGAAGAAAAAATTGAGTTGTTTTAGTGTTAGAGTATAGAAATAGAGAATAATTATGATCAGCAGGAAAGTTTGCAGTCTTCATAGACTGCAGACAAAATCTCCTCTTGGGAACTGATCCATGAGATTCTTGAAGGATGTGATGTCCCCACATGCTATAACTGTTTCAGTTTCAGGAGCTGGTGGATGAGTTAAAAAAAGAAAAGAAAAAAGAGAAAGTTATGACAAGAATAACTTTGGATTTGGTATTTATTCAAATCTAAGTCTACCCTGATTTTAAGACAACCCCCCAAAATTAGATTCTATATATGGAAAATGTATAGATTTGTTATAATTTTTCAGGTATCAAATCTAATTATCAGAGGGTTTCTTTAAATTTGCCCCCTCCCTTCCCACTGCTGTAGCAGAGAAAGTAGTGGCTGGAGAGGTCAGGTGACTGGGGGGGCATGTGGCCCTTTCGTCCTCTGCACCCCCTAGCTCCCCAGAGCCTTTACTCCTCCCCTTCCACTCTCCATTGTCTTTGCCCCTTTCCCTTTCACCCCCCAATTACTCTCAGATGATACTCTGGCTCTGTTTCCTCCCAGAGCACAGCACATGGAAGTTCCAGCCATGTAGCAATGTCAGTACTGCTGAGTGTCTGGGCAGGGAACAGAATGTCCATGTACTTCATGCCCAGGAGGGAATCCAGGCTAAACCAAGTTGTGCCTGATGGTCAGGGGTGGACAGGGGGTGGGGGGCAGAAGGTGTAACGAGCAGGTGGAGCGGAGGAGGATCAGGAGGCTGCTGTGGGCTCAGGGCCAGAGTCAGAGTTGCAACAGCTCCCTGCCCCCCCAACCTTTGCTTTGTATGCAAACCTGAGAGAGGAGCCTTTTTTCCTTATGCTGATTGGGTTGGGGGGAAACTTCATCTTAGAGCAAAGTAAATGTGGTATTTTTCCCTCACTCAGAAGCTAAATTGCAAGGTTCTAGATTTTTGCTACCACTTGGGGTGTGTACTGTTGTTGAAAGAAGGAACATATTTTAGTGACTTTTTTAGTGAATATTTTAATGAGTTTCCCTTTCCCATGTTGTGGGTCTGAGAAAATAGTAAGTTACGAGTAAGTTTGTTAAAGATAGGTTTAAAGGAAACAATGGCAGGTGGACACTAAGAGGAGTCTAGTGACACTGGAGAGCTGCTAGATTTTAAAATGATGTGCTGTCACTTTAGATAATTAAAACAAACAAACAAATTATGTTGTAATATGTAGTTCATGTGGAATTTGGCCAGTGAACAGGGGCAGCAAACATGGCAAGCAGTTTGCTGGGATCAAAAGCAGGAAGGGGAAGGGGAAGCGAACCCAGGCACCAGATCCTGTCCAGGGAAGGTAAATGATCCAGATCTGTCTGTGCCTTTGGCTTGCTGAGTGTTTGGTGGGCTGTGTGTGTTTGAGCCATGTGCTCTGAGAAGCTGGCAGTGTTGCTAGTAGTGATTGCTGGGTGATTACTGCCTGTGCTGGACAGAAGCCCTAATAAGGGGGCAGAGGCAGTCCACCCAGCGTGGTATAAAAGGAGACTCCTCAACTGACCAGGGAGTCAGCGAACAGGGGCCTCAAGCAGGAAAATCAGTTTTTAGGCAGTTTGCAGTTCAGTTCACAGGTCAGTTTGCCCCTGCCCTGCCTTTGAAGGGAAAGCCTTTCATTTTGGTGTGAGGCAGCAAGGAAAAAGGAACACTTTGGAGACAAGAAACAGTAAACAGACCAGCTTTCAGGATACTTCACTATGGAAGGTGTGCTTGTAAGAAGACTAGTAAGACACAAGAGGCAAATTAAGAGATCCATGGAAATGGCTGGAGGCATCACAGTCTGCTTGCACCTGTGAGATTTCTGTCTAGGCAGGACAGCTCACCATTGAGGTTTCTAGCTAGGTCCAGGTTTGGTACTGTGGGGACTGCAGCTTTTAGGTTCCTTCTGGTGATGGCCAGGTGGAGAAGTGCTTGCAATAGGAGTAGGTGCTTCCCCACCTGAGGGTGTCTCTCAAGGAACAGGAAAGAGAGCTAGCGGAGGCAGTAGGGGTCCAGAGCATCGTCTGCCATGTGAAATTCATCAGTTCAATGATGGAGGACACCTCTGGGACTGTGGAGGAAGAACTGCCATAGAGAAGGGAGAGGACAGAGGCACCCAGGAAAGTGGATGCTGGAAGCAAGGAGAAATCCTCATCTCCACATGCAACAGTTCATCTGGAGAATAGATATGGAGTCCTAGCAACTGCAGGGGAGGAGCACATGTCACTGGTAGAGGAGGACAGGCTAGGCCTCCCCAAAGTGTGAAGGACTGAGGTGACTGCCACCAAGAAAAAGAAATGGGTGGTGGTGGTTGGAGACTCCCTCCTGTGGGGGATGGAATATTGTCTCAGGAAGTCTGCTGCTTTCCTGGAGCCTGGATCCAAGGTGTCATGGAGGGATTACTGAGACTCAGCTGGCCAGTGTTGATGCATAGTGGGTGGACAGGAGTGCATATGCACCCCCTGAGAGCACTGGTGCAGCCCCCCAACTGGCACTTTCAGGTCAGAGCAATCGGCTGGGGAGGAAATCCCTCCTGGTCCATGTGATCAGCCATGGGGGAACCATGGGGATCGCTTCTTCTGGTGGTGAGTCTTGGAGGGGGTGTTTCTTAAATGGCCAGAGCTGGCCTGGGTGGGGCACCCATGGGAGGCCTGGGGGAGTGGAGGGGGCATAGCAGAGCCCCCCCCCATAGGATCACCCCCCCGCCCAGCAGCACGTGGCGAGCACCGGGGCTTTTTTTTAAAGTACCAAGCTGGGGCAGGCAGGACAGCCATGGGGAGGCTGGGGGAGTGGGAGGGTCAGGAGGGCTGGGGAAGTGGGTTGGGGGGGCTGGAAGGGGTTCCCTCCCCCCTCCTTCAGCCCCCGACTCCCCCACCCCTAGTACTTATCAGCTCAGAGTCAGCTGCAGCTATGTGCTGCAGCCACCAGGGACTGCTCTAGTCATCAAAGCTCTCCGAATCTTTTCTGAAGATTCGGAGAGCTTTGAATCGATTTAGACCTTTAAATTGGTCCCTGATTTGATTCAGATTTGGAGATTTGGCCATCAAATAGAACCGAATCTTCTCCAAATAGAATTCCCACCTGAAGCTTCACACAATCCTACTATTTAGAAAAGCTGCACATACAGAAGTCCATGGGGCTGGATGGGATGCACCCAAGGGTACTGAGAGAATGGCTGACGTGATTGCAGAGCCACTGACCATCATTTCTGAAAACTCATGGCAATCAGGAAAAGTCCCAGTTGATTGGCAAAGGGCTGTGCAGGAGTGTTGCCTGCAAGGCAAAGGAAGTTATTATTCCCCTCCATTGAGCACTGGTGAAGGCTTATCTGGAGTACTGGCAAACATAGTGCCCATCTTTAAAGGAGGGAAGAAGGAGGATCCAGGGAACTACATACTGGTCTACAAACTACAAACCTGGCTAGACAAAACTTTGGCTGGGATGATGTAATTGGGGATGGTCCTGCTTTGAACAGGGGATTAGACTAGATGGCCTTCTGAGGTCCCTTCCATCCCTAATTTTCTATGATTCTATATCATCATTAGAGTGTTTTAATTCCCTAAATAAAAGCACATTATTTTACAATCTAGATTTTAGGATCTAGATTGATTCAGCATATAATTTGCTTTATTTGAACAATTTTATTAATGTTAGAGGTGGAATTTACTACATATTCAGCCTTTACTTCTACTTTTCTCAATCTGAGCAACACTTATATTTGGCTAATCTTGTATACCACTTGTAAACATATTTTTTGCAGAAATGGGTAATGTTTACTACATTTGTTTTGTTTTGATTTCCCTCCCTTATTATCAGCCCTTGGCAAATTGCAGGCTATAGTAGTACTGCTATAGATGTGTGTTACCAACAGTGGTACTCTGCATAGGATCAAATCAGAGCTCCAAGTGTTCAACTTCTTCCACTGCCTAAACATGTTACCTTAAATTGTTTAACTTGATTCTAATGTCTACACAAAATGTATGCACTGGCTTAATAAAAACCTTGGCAGTTCATTAACAACAGTAGGCTTGTTATCTCACAGACAAAACTACGAATTCACAGTGGGCTAAGGGCATCAATGCACACATTTTCATTAGCTCAGGTGTGGGAGTTTGTATTTGACCACATGCAAGCAATTTACAGATGTGCAGGTTTTGAGTCATACATGACTAATGTGGAAAAGGGCTGTTTTAGAAGGTTGTGTTAAAAGGAATTGTTGAGGTTACGCGGCTCCATACCAATGCCATCACCTTAATTCTGTTGTCATACCACTCTTCATGTAAACGACTCCAGGAAATGAACTGTTTCTGAACTAGGAAGATTCAAGATGCCCATTGACATGTTACGAAACAAATTATAAACCTATCTGCTTTACGCAAAGTTCCTAAACACCAGTAGCCTTAGTGTATTTAATGATCTTGCACTGCTGTGTGCACGTCTATTCACAGCATTTGAGGAAATGTGCTCGGGCTTATGAAAGCTTATGCTATACATCTCTATTTACTATATGGTCTATATGGTACAAATCTACCCTGCCTTCTGCTTGACTTCAGGCTAACACAGCTACCTCTTTTATCTAGCACAGGGCTGTCCAACTGGTGGCCCATGTAGCCTGTACAGCAAGGGATAGGGGGAGCCATGTGCACCCAGAGTGGTGGGGAGGGATCCCAAGGGAGCTGCCCCCAGAGCATGTAACCTGCACGGTGGGCTGCTCAGGGGCTGTGCTGTGCAAAGCTCCCAGCCACATCAAAGTTGCACATCCCTCATCTAGCATATGTACAAAAACTCTGGATACCCCCTCAGGAATGAACTTTTAATTTCCCAGAAATGTCAGACTTATTGACCTGACAGCAGAAATCGCTGGTGAATACGGACATTGTTTATTGAAGCAACCTTCAGTTTGTAATGATCCAATCTAAGCACAAATTGCCCCAAGGTGATCAAGTCAACACAAAGGCAAATCTTAAAAGGTCTACCTTGGTTCTAGAAATGCAAGTAGAACAAAGCAGAATGATAACACTTGTTTTCTGTTAAAGGTACAAAATCATTAGAGTCAAACTTAACAAGTTTCTTTCTCTTTGGAAAATGTTATTGCATGAAAGAGCAGTCAGAGCTTCAGCTAATGACTTCTGTGCAGTTATGTGAATTTATGTCAGCTGAGGATTTTTCCTACTGCTTTTAAAGAGGAGCATGCCACTATAACTGGTAATGTGTCTCCAAGTGTAAATGCTTTGATGGTATATGATTGATTGCAAGGTAAACTCCCCCAAAATATTCTGTTCACTTCCACACAAGCATAGTCACATAGGTGTGAGGGAGAAGTTTGGAAGTGAAAGTATACTCAGAGTCTAATGTAAAGATGAGTTTTCTTTTATATCCTCCTAAACAATGATACTCTGCTGTCCTGAATGGCTGGGCAGTTGCACAGCCTCTGACTATGCCTGTCTTCTACTGCATGTCCATGTAGACTGCAGATTCAGCATTGCACTGTGATTATAAAATGTATTTGACAGAGTCCATATTCAATAAAGTCCCATGGTGAGCCCATAACATGACGTTCCCTATGTAACTCATAGTCCCCCATTTTAGAGTTTATGCATCCTCATTGTTAAATAAAATTTAGAATGGCAAAATTACTTCTATTTTTAGATGTGTAGTTTGCTGGTGCATAAAGAAGTATCTGTATCTGATCTGTAGGGTTATTATTAGCATAAAATAAATGTGCATTGTTTCTTTCTTGATATATTTGGGTGCATGAGTTATTTATTGAAACTGGGTATTTTCTTATTTGAAGTCCTTAAAGTGTTGCCATTGAAATACAGTACCTAGGATATTACAAAATACCACGTTTGAATCTGAAGACAATAGCTTAATTGCTGAGCTGGTATAAACGTGTAGCCTGCATGTTTAAAATGAAATGTTTAATTATGTCACTGGCAGCTTCAGTGGAACCCTGGCCTGGCACTATGCTGCAGCATGGTTGTCATAGTAACAAGAAAAGGTTCAGGATCATTGGGCATTTTATGAAAGCATTAACACTCTTTCTAGTGTATAAAAATATTGTAAACTTAGTGGTGCAAGTGTTTCATTTTTTAATTAAAATAAAAAGAACTGCCTTTTTATACTATCATCCGAAATTGCAACTTTTTCCTTTAAATGTTTAGTAACATTTACAGACGAGGACATAATATCATTATACCATGTCATTACTGTATTATTACATTAAGGACTGTTGTGTACACCATGATACATAATACATGATCCCAGGGATGACATGTTCGATAAAGCATTCTTTGGAGATTTTTGTTAATCTCTGCTTTATTGATATTTGCTGTTTAAGGACAATCCCCACTCCCCAAAACAAGAACTATAAACAAATAGACACTACAAAGAAAAACAGCTACTATTAATCAGAGGTTCAGGAAGTTAGGAAGAAGATTTACTGCTAATTTTCATGTTATACCCACTTTATTAAGAAAAAATCCTATTGTTGAAAATGCTTTAAAAGATATATGTCAGAAAATATTCTGCTAAAGAATTCAGCATTTGCTTTGAGGTGAATTTCCCTAAACTGACTAGTTCACAGATATTAAGAAATGAAAAAAACAATTGCAATAATATAAAGGTAGTTTAATGAGTTGCTCCTTCTGTTAACTGCAGAAAAAAAATAGAGTTCTGAGGCTTTTATTTCTTGAGGTGTTAAAATCAATTAACACAATTGCAAAAAAAGAAACAGTGTATAGACTGACTTCCAATGATGGAAAATGATGACATACATATAAGTGGGCACATCTATGTGTGCATTTAATTGTGCAGTATCCTATTTTACTGTGTATTAAAGTGTCACATAAAAATCTGTGAGATTATGCTAATGTGCTGTAAATAGCTACTGCACAATAAGCATCACTTAAAAATTGTGCACAACCATTATTGCACATTAAGGCAGGCTTATGTGCATTTGCTTAGTACTTCACATTGGAGGTACTAAATTTAATGCACATTAAGGAAAGCACCTTAATGCATGTGTAGACACATCCACTGTGTGCTAATTTAAGAATCCATAGTCTGAGTAAAATTACATTTAAACAGCTATAACACCTTCTTTGTGTGTATAACGGAGATACATTCTTAAGAAATGTGAATGATTTATGTGTACTGCTAAATGAAGTACAGTAATCAAACACAGCTGATTGTGCATTTGAGTAATACTTATCTCTATGGGGAAAGAAAATATTGATTGTATGAAGTGCACAAATACAAGAGTACATTCTATATAAAAGGCCAGAATCTTGGTTGGCAAAAACTGGGACTGGAGCAAACTGATTTGCATCTGCTGACAACCTGTCTTTTTTGGCACGTATAACTATACTAATGTCAGCAAAGAAAACTTCATATAAATAATAGGACTAGTAGAAATTATATCAGCTATTTGATAAAATGGCCAGCTTGTTATATAATAATTTTGCACTTATGGCCATTTTGCTGGTACTGACAACATAATCCTTGGTAAAGGACCTATTACTAGCACAGTAGTAAAACTAAGCTGGTTGGGAGGGTGGGGAGGAGCAGAGGAAGGGAAGGGGAGAGAGGCACCACCTTAGGCACTGACTTGGGGAGGGCCATAAAAATAGCAGCAGCTACTATGTGCTGCCTCCTGAGGTGTAGGACTGCCCTGGCTGATCTGTTGTAAGATTCTTGCATATCCTACCTTCATAGACTGCAAAAGGATTTGAAAGATTTCTGGAGGGACTTAGGAGCTTCCAGGATCAGACCAAGATTAAGGAACCTGAGTAAAATGACCTTTTTACCATGACACATTTAGCATCAGAATCAGTGTTCACTAGGTAGAAAATATCTAGAAGATAAGGTTTGGAGAAAATGAACAGAAATTAGGGTTGCCACCATTTCTGTATAGTCTGTTTTATGAAAAACGTAATTTGTGTATTAAAAGAACTGATTTTAATTTCCTCAAAGCTCTAAGGCAAACAAAATCCATAGTGCATGGTACTTTTTTCTCATTCATTTTATACCATATGAATTATCATAGTAAATTATAGCAGCAGTCCAATTATGGTAATTCTGTCAATAAGTAGATAGCTATTATTGCAGGATTGCTCTACTGTGCATATTTACTTAATGTGAAGTGCCATTATGTTATTTACAAATTGAAAAGTAACTCTGTTTTATCTTACAAACTATTTTTAAGAGTGTGGTAACATGGCATAAATAGGAATCTAAAGATATTCTGAGACCACAACAGTCTTTAGCAAACCTAAAATGATCTCTTTCTGGTCTAATAAATATAAAAACTACACAATCAGTGTTTTTAATGATAAAATTATCTTTTTTGGTCTGCTCATAATTATTACAATGAAAGTCATGAAGCAATGACACTAGGTAAAATTTTCAGGCACCTGGTGTTTCTACCTTCCTATGCCATCACTACACTGCCCTCCTCCCCTGCCCCTCCCACCCCCCGGTCAACTTTACTAAACAAAGTAACGAAACCCCCTATCCTTCATCATGCCCTCAATTCTAGCTATTAGACCCTTTATTATTTCTTTTACTGCTATTGCATCTATTTAGAAAATTCTGGGTACATCTACATGAGACGTTTACTGCAGAGTTGCCCAGTAAGCTCCACAGCAGTGTCACTATCTACACAAGCAGTGCTATTAGACTGGAGTAAACTAATGAAATCCACTGTAGGATATACTGCCCAACACAAATACTATTCTATGACAGAGTTATTTACTCTACCGTAATGCACGTGCAGATGATGACTGAGGCTGGCTGGGGCATGAGGATGCTACTATGCAGGCCTGCCTGCTCGCTACCTCACTGTAGCACCCTCATGTCCCAGACAACCCCTCTACAGCACACTGAGCAAGGCAGCAGCAGTCCTGGGATGCCAGGCTGACCCCTGGGGCACTCTACCAGCTGGGGCTGCACTGTCTCAACTCAACATGCTGCAGTCCCAGGTGCACATGTAAAGGCAGCACCAAGAAATAATAAACTCTGGCACAAACTGCACCAGAATTTATTGTGTTGCACTCATTTCACATGTAGATATGCCCTTGGTTCCTTATTATATACTATATTTTAAAGTTACAAAAGGTTTAATGATTTTCCTTTTTCTCTAAGGTTGTTTACATAATCGTTGCATACATGTACTATTAGGTGGAGTAATGAATAATTTTCAGGACTTGCTTATTTGTATGTGTATTTTCATAAACCACAACACTTTCCTATCTGAATTTCTAGTGTGCTCTGGGTAATTACTTTTTCCCCATATAAGGGTAATAGCCCTATTACTAGAGTATCTGGACACTTCATGAAGGCCCCATAAATTACAGAAGCACCATGTTATCACTATTCTACAGATGATGAACTGAGTCAAGACTAACGTGTTAACTTGCCCAAGGTCCACCAGGAAGTCTATGGCTGAGCAACAAACTGGGTGCATCTACACGTGTACTTTACTGCAGAGTTGACTAATTAGTTTCGCAGTTAAGCGTCATCATCTACACATGTACTGCTATTAGGGCGCAGTAAATTAATTAACTCCTCCATAAGAAAGTGCTGTCAGGTTGTGCCTATGAAGGAATAAGGGCAGCTGCCAATCTCCAGGGCAGCTCAGTTGCTGGTTGCTGGGGCAACCGCACTGGTCAGGTGACCAGAAGGGGGAAGGGCTGGGCCTTTATAAACAGCCCAGGCTGAAGCCTAGTGGCAGTTCCCCCCTGGCAGCCCAAGGAGCAGCAGCAGTTCTGCTTTGGAGCAGAGCATGGCACAGCTGCCTGATGGACTGAGCTGCAGCATGGTATGGGTTGGAGAGAATCCTGACAGGGAGGCTTGGAAGGTGAGTCATGGTGGCACAGCAATTATGTTCTAGCTAGGAGGTTTACTTTGAGTTATAGCCGGTTGTTCCCTGGTTTGTTAATGTAAGACCGGAGGACCGGGTGAGGCCATAAGGGGATGGAGGAGGCCTCATTATGAGCTCCCCAGTAGTGTGGGGGTTCCTGGTGCCCTCTTAGGGCACAGTGAGTGGTGCCAGGGAAGGCACAGCTGTTTGGTGCCGGGGTGGCGCTGTGTTTGGGGGTGTGTTGACCCCAGCTCTGGGTGGGCGATAACTGGAGAAGCCCAAGCAGGATGGAGGACCCAGATGGAGGGTCAGGGGGCCAGGCACAGCTACAGCCACCTGAGCCCTGACTGTGGGAAGCTTGGGAGACAAGGCCTGAGTGTGGGCGAGACCCAAGGCCCGAGTGTGGGTGAGACCGTGGGAAGCGTGAGGCACAGGCCTGAGTGCGGGTAACCATGAAAAGTATGGGAGGCAGGCCCCAGTGGGGCACTGCCTGTAATGGAGAAGCCCTGGAAGGGGGGCACTGTCTGTGTGATTGAAGCCCCAGGGGAGGGCACGTACTGAGAGAAGCCCCAGGGGAAAGTACATTGGCAGGATAACGTCCGGAAGATCTGCGAGGCTTGGGGCATGCTACAGGGGAGGTTGGAGGCATGCATAGCCCATAAGGCTGGGGGTGCACCAGGTCACTCCTTACAGAATAGGGGACAGTACAAATGTAGCACCGTGTCCAAAAGGAAAAGGGCAGCCTCCCTTATAAAATTATATAACAGCAAGATGTGGCGGGCAAGAAAGAGGGTGCTGAATCGCCTACTTGGCACGGTAAAGTGGGTGCTAGAGAGATCACAGCCACTCCTAGGCCCCACTCCGTGACACAGGTATAATATTATCTTACAGCAAAGTCACTTACTGAGCTGCAATGTCTATGTGGACAGTGACCGGGACAACAGCACTTTGAACTGGGGTGGAGTAGCCCTAGGCTGGCAGCAGGCTCAGGGGTCTGCCACATGGCTCTGCAGTTTCTGCACTCTTGCGGCCCAGCCAACCCCCACTCCATCACTTGGATCCCAGGACTGACCGCCTGCACCGAGCCTGCTGCCAACCCAAGGGTGCTTTTCCCTTGTTGAAAGTGCTGCTGCATGTGTAATCACTGCACCTAGGAGCAGTGTACTCCTTGTCACACTGTACTAATTTCATGTGTAGATTCACCCACTGAGTCTGGATCTACCAATATTCATCTGAGTGCTCTACCTATGACAATACTTCCCCTATTTTTTTTCCTGTAAGTTCTTAATTATTTTTGATTCTTAACTTTCTCTTTTAACTCCCCTGCTTGCTCCCTTCTCTACCTCTCTTTTTCATCTGATTCAAATTTTTGAAAAATTAAAATTATTTTCCATATCATATTTTGTGGTATTGATTCTGTCCATCTCTATCATAGCTCTCGCCCATAAGTGGGATCTTTCCTTCCACCTGCTCATTTCTCTGATATCTTCAGCTATCCACACCTATGGAAGATGGATGGTGATATAAAACTTCAAGAGAACTTGAAAATCAGATAATAGTAGTCTGATTTTTTTTGTTTTAATTATTGATCATTTAAGAAAGAAAGTCCTATTGTCCAAAAAATCCTGCCTTGAAGATTTCTAAGGGCCAAATGCTATTTTTTGTGTCAATGTTTGTTTTCAGCAGCCATTGAAACCATGTATCAAACCATATTTTAATATTTAATTGATGGGGTTAACTGCAGCTGACTAAGGAGATTAAGATTCTACTTCTGTGTACTGGGGAGGCCCACTGGTCTATGAAATGGGTTTTATTGAGAAGTGACTAGAACACTAATGTGATAGCATGGTATATTGTTTGCAGGTTATTTGCTATCTTTCCACAGATGCAGCTGAAGTTGTGTCTACTTTGTATTAATGCATATCTCTTGCAGTAAATGTCTAGCATGAAGGAGCTTGTAACCTGGTTTATGTCAATTTACTATGCTGTCTAATAAGGGTAAATCTTGCCTAAAATGTACAATTGGCACACTACATTGCATCAACTAAGTGACTGCAATCTTCTAGGTACCTTTTCTAGTTACTGGCTCAAAAAAGAATTATTTTTGTTTTTTGGGTTGTTTTTCCCCCAGCTGATCCTCCTGTCTCTTACTCCTTACTTAGTTGTGTTTTATTTTACTCTCTTCATTCATTCTGACCAGGTGGAGAGATTACACTTTTACTAGTATAAGTGTTTGGAAACTGGTCTATACCCATAACAGAACAGAAATTCAGCAGACACAGACTGGCTTAAAAACAGTGGGACAGGTCTAAAATTTGCTCCTCCGCTCCACCAAAGGACAAATGTGTGCTCTGTTTGCTACCAATCTAAACCACACTGCCTACAGAACACTGTATAGCTTAGACTGATTCCATCTCATGCTTTTAAAATGTCTATACTAGCCTCTGTTCACCATTCTGTCCCCTTTCATGTCAATGGACAGAATATAGATTGCAATCAAAAACTTCTTTTCCCATTGCTAATGTCACCTGAGTAAGATAAAGTGACTGCAGGAAATGAAGTGATCACCAGTACTGTTAAGCTGAACTTTTCTCTTACAGCTTTTAATTTCCTGATATATATATGTCCGCCTTCCTGGATCGAAGGGTCGGACGCCGCGTTCAAAAACGACCTCATAGGGACTTCC
>NW_017728907.1:7781837-7788291 GCF_001723895.1 Crocodylus porosus
GAGGAGGACGTGGAGCTGAGCCGGGCACCCTCCAGCCGGCTCCGCGAACCCCACGAGGGGGGAGAAGCATCCACCCGGAGGGCAGCGGCCAGGACTCACCGCCATGGCCAGCGCCTTCCCGTCGGGGGGGCCGGGGTTTCTCTCAGGTCCCGGCTAGGTTCCCTGGGGGAAATATATATATATATATTTTTTTTTTGGCTGAAGCTAAATCTTGCTTGGAAAGTTCTTTGGTTTGTTTGTTTGTTTTGGTTTTTTTCCAACTGTGCAAGTGTGATGTGACAACAAATACTGACATGCAGAAGCACACGCCAATGTTTCCATTTTAAAAAGGTAGGATCTGTAAAGATATTCTACTCTAAAATTCAAGCTCCCGTCTGCCATAAAGATCTCTGTGGATAATCTATACAAAGGTGCCTCACATTTAATCCCCAAAATTTTATATTCCAAAACATACAGAGTTTAAAATTGTTTGTGGGGGGGGAAAAACAACAAAAAAACCTACCCTTTTTTGTGTTTTAAGCTTTCATACAGATTATAAATGATTTGGAAAAACATCAAAGGAAAAACAAGAATAGAAAAGAGAGTGAACTATCTCATACTTCATGGTCTTTTCATTTGCATAATATGCAGTGTGGATGCTTTAACTTTCCAGCTGTCCTGCAGGACAGGTTATTAATGTAGCATCAAAAAAGAACTCAGCTGTTTGCCTTTTTAGTCTACCTCATTATATTTCACAAGAATCATTGGCACAAACAAACAGAAAGTAAAACTTTGTACTCTGTATTACCATATTGTTTGCCAATTGTTCAAAGCACTGAAGGAAATCAAGATTTTTCCATAGTTTATATTGCTAAAAATGCCCATTTTCTTTCTTTTACAATTCCTTATACATAAAAAGAATCTTTCTAAAAAGCACAGTTGTTCACACAGAGCTAATGCTGCCAATATGATTTCCCCAAATACTGTGGCATAACCTTAACACATGCATTATAGTCAGATTATTGTTGACTTAAAAATCTTACTGTACCCCAAAATAAATTCTTAATTTTATATACATTGTTTTATCCACTTCCATTTCATCCACTGATTTATGTTGCAATGGAAGTACTTATAGCCTTATTGTGATTTGTCTATAAGCTTTGCTTCTTTTGGGGGGGGGGGCAGTGGGGGAGGGACCTAATAAGGTAGAAGAAGCAGAAGAGGGACCTTTCAAAATAAGATTTTAAAATGATTATTAACTTGGAGAATCCAAAGATGGGGATAACCAGCATCATAAACTACAAAACAGATTCCCTACAAACATATACTTAGTTTTTCTGATAATTATTCCCTTTTTCTCAAATTCAACACTTAAAATTTCTAAAAACACTTCAGTCTTAGTCTCAATTTTTTAGTTTGTTTTAGTATATTACAACACATTTGATTGGAAGACTTGAAGGAGCAGACCAAATATTAACACTTACAATGTTCCTATTAGCTAAACTTTTTACAGATGGAGAACCTGAGATATACCAGTAAAAGTGTAATGTATATACCTGGCCTATAAGTGGAAACCAGTCTATACCCATAACAGAACAGAAGTTCAGCACACATAGACTGGTTTAAACATGGCAGAACCTGGTCTAAGATTCCTCCCCAACCACCACCAAAGGGTGAATGAATGTTGTATTCACTATTGATCTAAATTATGTTGCTTACAGAAAACTACATAACTTAGATTGATTATGCCTCAGGCTTCTTTACTGTCTGTACCTAGGCACAATGAAGAGAAGTGACTTGACTTAAGACCAGAGTTCAGAATGCCAGCTGACATGGGAGGAGCACTCAAAATTTCTGATTCCCTGTCTCCTTCTCCATTCCCTAGAGCTAAGTACAGACAGTAAAAAAGCCCATGTCTGAATTGATTCTGCCTTTGCAGGTTAGGCAAACATGTGTAGCTTAAACCTCTAAGCAAGTGAACAGACATTCACTTTTGATTCTGGAAATGCAGCCACATGCTTGCAGTGGCCAAGGGCAGAAGCCAGATGCACTAGCACATGCCTCCCTTCTTGGCTGGCCTGCTCACCTGTGAGGGGGTGTTTGCAGGGGAGGTGCAAAGCATCTTGGGATGCTGGGGGACTGTAAGTTAACTGGAATCTGGAGGGGATCTGGGGCAGAAATTCAATAAATTGATTTAATCTAAATCAGTTAAGTCTGATACTACATCCATTCAGGGTTATTTTAAACTGGTTTTGGCCATTTTGGAAGTGGCTTATGTACATTGAACTTCCGTTGTATGACAGATTTGAACTGGTTTCCAATCACTTGTACCAGTTTGTGTTTAATTTCTGTTACTAGCCTAGAATATACTTACATTGATTTGTGATTCTTCTAATATAGGATTTCAAGATCTATCTTGCCAGAATTATAACTTATTATTTATACTTTAAAACATATATATGCAGAATTTCAGATTACTCAGGTTTTTAACTATCTACTGAATTTATAGGCACCATATGTTTCTAGTATACCATAGATTTTAAAAGTAGATCTGTGCATTGGAAAACTGTTTGATGCATGGTGATTTGTCCCTATGGTATATTTAATTGTCCACTCTTTTAATGACTTTTATTATAGCTTGTTCAACTATGACATTATATATTTGTTACATAAATACATACAGACATGCATACAGTTACAAATGTAACATTCGTGTGTGTGTGTGCATGCGCGCACACACACGCACGCACACACACACACACACACACACAACACATCTTGTGTATTTCATGAATATTTATTCAGTAAAGCCTCACTCCACTAAGAACATGAAACACATTTAGAAGACAATTTGCTTTTTTGTGGCAATCAACCAGAACCATGAAGTTTAGTGATTAAAATGTATAAAATGCACAAATGGGGACGGGGGGCATGAAAAAGATAATGAAATTTGATATGGTGCAGGAAACTGGAATGTAGCTTCTTTTACTTGATAAAAATACAGACACAAGGCATAAATGAGTATAAGGTAAGGTTAAATAAATGATAAGTTACTATCCTTACATTAACGTTAAATAACTCATGCAGTATGCATTAAAATAAACACCAACGCAATTCAAAGATGCTGCTAAATCAAGCATGAGAATAAAATAGAGTCAGTTGCATCCCTAGCGAAAATAGAAGTTAGACAACACAGAGTAAAACTGGATCATCTAGAGAGAGAAAAGCGGGGAGGTAAATCATGAAGCATTATGAACATTCCATCCCTGTTGGTCCTTCAGGCAGCAATACATTACGGCATCAGCCATGATTCATGGAGGAGCTCTAAGCAAAAGGAAAGCTCTTTGGGCTGAGTTTTCAAGATATACTTAAAGCCTAGCAAGAAGTGCAAAGAAATGCCAGCCAGCCGACCCAGATGGCTTTTGTACAGTTACAGCTTGTGGATTTGGAATGTATGTGCAACACCAGAACTTTTGAAAGACTCTATAAATCCACATTGTGTGCTGGTATTCAGCACTGAGAGAAAAAGAAAGTTGAGGTGCTTGGATGAGAAAAAGGAAAGAGAGGGTGAATTGACTTTGGAGAACATAGCCTTTAGGCCTGTGTGAATAGGGAAGCATTTGATTCAGATATGGATTTGGCCAATTTAGAGGACAGTGATTTTGATTCGGTGATTCGAATCACTGTCCCCATCAGATCTGACCAAATCAAAATCAGAGGTTCGGTGTTGATTCAGATCAGCCAGGGAGAGGCAGGCACAGCTGGGCGGCTGCAGGTTCTTCCTTGGTTCCTCTGGCTGTGTCTGCCTCTCCCCAGGCAGGGTGAGCTATGGGAGAAGCCCCCATGGATGCCCTGCTCAGCTCCATCCCCCACACAGCCGCAGCCTCCCAGCACTTAAAAAAAAAAACAACCCCCCCCCCAAAAGGCCCCATACTTACTGGCTGTAGCAGTGGTGATCAGGACCTCTGAGGGCTCATGGCACAGCTCCCCCATGAAGAGTGAGGCAGAGGGGTTAAGTGGGGATCACTCCCCACCCACCTGGCGCCCTTGCAGCAGCAGCTGCTGCAGGGCGTGGGTGCAGCACAGCTCAGCAGGGCACTGAATGCTGTCTGGGAGCTGGGGCTGAGCAGTGCTGGGACCTGGCTGACTGCTGGAGCTGCTCCAGCTGTCAGACACATGCAGTGCCCTGCAGAGCCATGCTGCTCCTGTGTGATGTGACAGCTGCCATGTGGGTGCCAAGCAGGGGCGGGATTCCTGCTGCCCCCCACTGCCCCATGTTGGGGGGGGGGGGCTTTGCAACAAGCTCCCAGAGGCCATGATCACTGCTGCTGCGGTTGGTGAGTGCAAGGCTTTTATTTTATTTTATTTTATTTTTTTAGGTGCTGGGAGGCTGGGGCTGGGCGGTGGATGAGGCTGGGCAGGACAGCCATGGGCACTTCTCCCACGGCTCCCGGCAGGCACATGTGGAGGAGCCATGAGAGAACTTGCAGCCACCCAGCTGTGCCTGCCTCTCCCCAAATTGGCTGTGTGGCCAATCTGAATCTCCAAATCTCTCTGAATCCTTTAAAAATCAATTTGGAGGCTTCAGATTCGATTTGGACTTTTAAATGTGTCTCATGATTTGGTTCAGATTCAGAGATTTGATCACTGCATTGGGCTGAATCTCCTCTGAATCAAATTAGCGACTGAAGCTTCACACAGCCCTAATAGACTCCATCTAGCAAAGGACAAGCCTCTGAGTAACTTTAATCATGTGTTGCTACTAGAATACATGCATAATTAAGTTAAAATCTATTTAAAAAATACATGAGAAATATGAGAAAAGGGGAGAGACACATAACGGAGAAACCCTGAGAGGCAGATCTGAATGCAAAAACCACTCAACAGAGAACCTACAGCTTAAGGTGTGCCCACTGTGTCATTTCTTAAACTTAATAAATGCTGTGCAAAGCAATGAGGGACAAAGCCAAACCAGGTGGGGAACTTCAGTGGGACCAGGATTTTACCTGTATATACAACCTGAGGGTGGCTATGATATGCCTCGCTGGCTGAACTAATCCTGCCCCGTTCTGTATGTTGTATTGAGAGGCTGCCCCCTAGATGCTTCAAGTGAGCCTGTAGGATTTTGTTCTTGTCCCAACTCAGCCTATAAAACAGAACCCTAGTCCTCCTTATGCCAACAGGCCCTAAATCCATTGATCAGCAGCCTGTACCTGTGTCTCCTTGACCCTGATCATAGTCCAGCTGACCCCATTCATAGCTTCCCAGCCGTAACTGTCCCTCAAGTGTTCTAATTGTGGCTTCTAGCTGTCCCCATAGGCACGGTTGTCTCATATATGTCGCTCCATTTCTTTTGCTGGGCCCCCTTGGCTGTCTCATTTGCACTCTGGGTCCCTGACCCTGTAATGGAGGGTTCAATTCCTTGATTCCCAGACCTTTCCAGAGCTGCTATCTCCAGCCCCCAACTGCTTGGCTTTAGGTCCCACACAGTCCAATTGGTTTGCAGCCTCTTAACCTACAGAGTGTCTCCCAAAGTGTCTCTTATACCACCCATTACCTCTACTACCCCTGTAGTCACACCTAAACCTCTGGTTAAACACACCAGTCTCGAACATAATCTGATACCTCATCTTGGGTCTCTCCACACTACACCCCCTTTCTAGATTTTTAGCTTCTCTACAATTGATCCTGCAGGCAGGAGCCCCTTTCATTCAAGGAATCAGAGCTTAACTGCCTGCCCTGGCTCAGGGATGAGTTTATCTATCTAAATGCCCATTTGTAGTTACAAGTCCCCCACCCCATCTCTCTTTCTGAGTCCAGATGTTCTGCTCTAGCTCAGTGATCTGCCTGTTCTTCTCTGCTGTAGCTTGCACAGCCAAGCTGCTTATTGTAATGTAGCTGGCCCCATCAGAATGCAGCTCTAGAAAAGGGTAGCAGGCTCGTAAGGTTAGCAAAGAGGTTAAATTTGTTTTATCTAGTGCTAATTATTTGTACCTCTTCTATGTACAAATAGCAAACAATCTCTTATTTCTACCAGAAAGGAAAAATGAAAATAGGAAGCCTTTAAGGAGTCCCTCTTCTGTCACATCTTTTGATACTTATGTTCTGAGTCAGTAGGGGACACGTTATTTTGCAATATGTTAATGTATGTTAAACAACAACTTATTCCTCAGAGATAATCTGCAATCAGGTGCTAGGAACTTGCCAAGATCAAGTCCAAGGGCTAGGAATATGCAAAGCATGTGGTTAAAGTGCATTCGTGAGGTTTGAGGAAATATGATAAATAATTGGAAAACCATTCTTTTGTGTTTGGGTTTCAGCACTGAACCTGGTAAGACTGTATATAATGTTCTTAAAATGTAGCTGAGTCTGGCTTTCTTTTGTTCACTACTTGGAGGAGGGGTGGATGTATTTAGTAAGTCTGATCTCAATCTCTTTCTGTCTCTTTTTTTTTTTTTTTTTTTTTTTTTTTTTT
>NW_017728907.1:7788391-7817999 GCF_001723895.1 Crocodylus porosus
TTTTTTTTTTTTTTTTTTTTGCAATATCAGTATCATTTGGGTTATTATTGTAGATGTTTTCTTCTTCCCATTTTAAGAAGTGAAGCTACCTTTATGTTTTCCTAGTGTCAAACATAAATACTTCAGTCAAATACAATCTATGCAATTACTACACGTTCAGCAAAGTAACTCTTTAATTTTTAGCCTCTGCAATTTTTTAATGGATATTTTATGTGAAAAGAAACATGCAAGTTATACATATAATCAGTTTCTCAAGCACATTGTGTGCTATCTTACATTCATATTATAACATTCCTGAAATTTAAGACTACAAACAGTGTTTTAAAAACTGACATTCAAAAATATAAGAGAAGATCTGTAGCCATTACTAAAATCCTCTCTATGTAAAATACATCTGTTTATCATAGGGTTTTATACTCATGCCCATTCCAGTAATATCTGAGGCCTGGGTCCTTCTAAGAGATTTAGGGACTTAACTTCTGTTGATTTCAATTGAAGCTTGACCCTCAGAATATCTTTGAAGATTTTAGGTTGAGTATATTTTGTTAACAGTGGATCAAGTGAAGTGGTCTTCAAGGAATCTAGCAGTGCTCACTTTAAGGATAAAATTTGTGCTGGTAGTAAGGATCTGGCCAATTGGTTTTGTTTTGTTATTTGTTTTTTCAGCTGTTTGACAGAAAACTGCACAGCAATTTAAGGCATGAAGTGAAGAGAAATACCATATCTTGTTTAGAGTGCAGAGGGAATTTGGCTTGGCCAAATACCACTAAAATTGTTATTTGGGCAGTATATTGAGGTTAGTGCCCCTGTTTTGACAAAAGGTGCCATGGGAGCTTTTTACAGATCAGTGTTATAGTCTACTGGAATTATATCTGTTTTAAAAGAGCGCTGCTGCTGTAGCTCATTGTGCTGTAGCTCAATGAAATCAAGCAAGGACATTAGGGGAATAACTCTGGGGATAATAACTAGCAGCACCTAGGAGTTTCTCCATCCACACTTCAGGTCTAAACAGATGTCACTATATGGGGTGGATCAGCTGTGGCAGGATGTATCCTGGTGAAACACATTGTCCCTTGTCCTGAATCAGGTGGGGGCTTGGTCCTATGGGGCAATGGAAGACATGTTGCCTGCTTGCAGAGAAATGCCTCAGAATCTCCAGGGCACATCTCTGTAAATTTGGAAACTGGGAAGGCACTCTCAGGGGTTAAGGGGCTTGGTCCTGTGTGGGAATTTCCATGCATGCAGGATTGGTCTCCTCAAGTCCTAAGAGCAGCATCCATCCAGGGCAGATGGAGGGTGTGGATAACTACAATGACTGTGCTGTCCTGCTGTAAAGCTAACAGATGTCTGCTGCAATAAAGTGGCACCACCTACTGATAGCACCTATCTTGTGGGTACACATTTGGGGCACACGAAGGGATACGGATGTCTCTTTGCTTGGTCTTTTTGCCACCATAAAAAATAATGTTATGGTGGCACAAAGACTACATCATTTTCCATGCTTTAACACCTTCTTGGTCCTGGCTAATTTTTTTTATATGTGAGAGGATCACAGCACCACGTGATATAGCAGCAGACATGCAAGCCTTTAACTGGAGTATTTTCATGAGTCTCTCTCTCTCTCTCTCTAATTGTTTGTTATATTTAAAAGGTTTTGTTTTACAAACAAAGTAAAAATTCCCCTGTCAAACTCTTTTTTTCTATCCCATTACCTTGTCCTTCCCTACCTGTCCTCTACATAGTTAGGAATAACTTAGAAATTCATATTTGGCAGCAGAGTAGACATTAGAAAAAAGTAAGGATGTAGTTCTCTCTTGACATTTAATTGTGAAAATTGTAAATATTACTCATATCTTTCTCTTCCCAGATGTGTTCTGCCTTTTAAGTTCCCCACTGTGAGCTGAGTACAACTGCTCATATGGGAATTATATTCACAGTCACTGGAATTAGATTCTTCATTCTTTCTTCCCTGTGGAATCCACTCTCCATTTTAGGTATTCACACAAATAATTGATTTCAAAAATGAGGAAAAAAGCTAACGTTATGAAGAATGCCTTGAACAGGAATAGAAGCAATGCAAACTGAAGGCTCACCAGTGACCTGAGAGTCAGGAGACCTGGGTTCTGTTACTGTCCCTGATACCGATCTGTTCTGTGATCTTGAGTGAGTCGCTTAACTTCCTTTTGTACGTTACAAAACACATGAAATGCCAACTTCTTGCTTTTATTTCATTTGTTTTCCTCACTTTGGCTGAATAACTAGGGTGCTAGGTGCTGTGGGATCCTTTGAAGAATGGTGCAAGATGTGAGAAAATAAGAATCCCTGCCTGGCCACTTCCTGTCTTCACTGCCCAGCTCCTCTGCAAGGAGGTAAGCACTGAAATAAAAATTTTTTGAAAGCCATGCTGCTCAATTAACAAGAGTTATAGAGAGGTGCCTTAAGTCTATGAAGACTGAGAACCAATGGCCTAGACTGGCCAAGGTGCTCCCTAGCATGTAGTTGCTGTACCCTTTCTGGGACACTAAAATGGCTTAGGAACACAGTCTTTCTCAGGGCCATTTAATATTAAAAAGGGATAAAGGCTTCAAATCGTCTATGTAGGATAATCGTTGTGACATTTACTCTATTATGCTTACATAGTGTAGAGCGGGGAATGGGAAATAGACTTATACCTCCCCTTCACTGTGCAATATGTGTGTATGTTCATAATTGGTTCCCTGTGGAAAGCAAATAAAGGTGTGCAATCCTTGGATAGCTTTACCTAGTGTCATGCTAAGTAGGAACCTTGACAACTTAACATGTAAACTTTTTTATGAAGTAAGTAGTCATGGGGGCAAAATCTTTGCTTTATGTACATTTTAGAATGGTGGAAGCATATTCTTCCATTCAGAGCATTTAATTTTCTTACCCTCTCTCATGTTCATGTTTCACAAGATAGAAAAGGAAGTGACAGATATTGGCATGCATATATGCTACAATCATTAATTTACAAAAAACCCCAAAACAATCAAATGAAAAAGACCACCCTCACATTTCTATAATAAATGCTGTATTTGTAAAATATGGTACCTTAGGGCACTCACTGTATTTTCCCTCTTCCCTGAGGTTTTTTCTGAACTGTTTCCCTACAAAGATTTATAATTCCAATGTATTGATTTGCTATTTCACTAGGATAAGAGTGTGGGAGATTTCTAATTTTTTTCCATCTCATTTCCTCATTTAAAAATAAAATAAAATGAAGTATCTTGGGGCAATTCCATAGGAAATAGCATGGTGATGTAGATTAGTATACTATCAGAAGTCAGCTAAAAGCATATTAAACTAATTTAAAATGACTTCTTTAGAAATAGTTTCCAGTAGATTTTAATAACTTTCTATAAGACAAAGACAAAATATAGAAACTAATGAATTCCCAAACATGGGTACTTCTGGGAGGAAAAATGCTCCTGCACTTCATGTCAGTATTACTGGTGTGGTCTCAAACTGATTATGCCGGTTTTAGCCAGGTGTGTGTGTGTGTCCTATTTTATTTCTGAATTTATAAAACTAGAGAGTATAATGCAATAGCCCTGCTCCAGAATATAGATAATTGGTTTGTAAAGTATACCATAGGCCACAAGATTAGATCAGAAAATTACCAACCTGTAAATATCAGTGTGTATTGTGCAGAGCAAATATACTGGGTAGAACTGAAAGGAAAGTTAAAAGAAACATCATTTTCTTGAGGAGGTGGGGAAATCTTATTAAAGGAGTGAGGAAGGAAGGAAGGCAAGAAAGACATTTTCAAAACTAACTGGCTATTTTAGGCATTCAACTTTAGGGCTAGGGAGAGACATTCAAAAAGCCTGAGCCTGAATTGATTCGACCTTTGCAGATTAGTCTAACCTGGCTAGGCTAAATAAGTTTTGTAACCCAAGAGACATCCTAGAAATGCAGGCACATGCCTGCAGTGGCTCGGGCTAGAAGTTGTGGGGCACTAGAGCAACCCTCCTTTCCTTCCATGGCATGGAGCTGAGGGGGTCACAGCCAGACTCTGTCGGGATGCAGTGATTAGCCCAGCAGGGAACTGATAACAGTGTTTATCACCCAATTAAGAAAACAACAAAGGGACATTACCAGCTACTTGGTGACTTTTGCCTGTTGATTTTACCTGTTGATTCCGCATAGCCCATAGCCATGGTGTGGGCTTGTAGCTAATACCCAGAAACCTCAGTAGCAAGGCAGAGGAGAGAGGGCAATTCCTGCTTTGCAGGGAGTGGGGAGGGGAGGGGGGAAGTGGCTTACAGTTTCTGGAGCTGCAGCGGGGGAGCAGAGGGGAGGGGCCAGCCCTGCTGTGGAGCAGACAGCCCTGTCCAGCCCAGCCCAGAGAGCATGCTGGGATGCTGAGGGAGTCTGGCAAGAGATCTGAGACAGACATTGCATAAACAGGTTTGTGCCAGATCTGTGAAGTCTGATACTACATTCAACCAAGTTCGTCTCAGACCAGTTTCAGCCATTTTCAAACTGGTTTATGTGCACTGAACATCTGTTCTGTTACAGGTTTAAACTGGTTTCTGATCACTTAAATCAGTGTATATGTAATGTGTGTCCCTAGCACAGATGTCTATGAAGGGCAGGCATGCCTTACAGCATGTACTTTAAATTCCCCATCCATTTAAGGTACACTCCATGTAATATTACTCAAACTGGACACCCAAAATACTTGGATAGCTCTGAGTGCACACACATACAACCACAAACTAAAGGTTACAGAGAAACAAGCAAACAAAAACAAATGTTGACTCCTAATGTATATGACCAATTTTGTTTCTTTGGCAGGGTAACTGACCTAGTAAGATAATACAGAAGTAGTAGATGTGCTGTACCCTGACTTTAGGAAGGCTTTTGGCACTATGCCCCCTGACATTCTTATAAGCAAGCTAGGAAATCTGGTCTAGAACAGTGGTTCTCAACTCTTTTTGTACCACGACCCATTTGGCCAGTTCTGACCCAGTGTCCCTCACTCCTGAGGGACTCCCAAGTAGCCCATTGCAGGCTGGAACTCTGATGGCCTGCAAGGGAAAAGCCATGGTTTCCCATGGTTTTTCTCCTTTAAAGGAGAATCCACTTTTAAAGTTTTTTGATCCATTTTTAATGTTTGTCCATGACCTTTTCTTATATTCTTGCAACCCACTTTTGGGTCACAACCCACAGGTTGAGAAACTCTGGTCTAGATGAAATCGCTGTAAGGTGAGCTCATAAATGGTTTAAAAAACACACTCAAAAGAGACAGCTCAGTCAATCTGAAAGAAAATTTCAAGGTGAGGGTTTTGCAGAGGTCTATCTTTAGTCTGGATCTATTCAATATTACCTTGTTTTAGTTGGATATTAAAGTTCAAGGCAACACTGGGGTTGGAAGGGTTGCATGCACTTTCAAGGTTAAGATCAGAATTCAAAATAGGCTTTGATAAATTCAAGTCACTTAAAAGTGAGTAAAATAGCATTCAGTAAAGATAAGTGTACTTAGGAAAAAAATCAAGTACACAAATGCAAAATGGGGAATAATTGTTTAAGGCAGTGGTGTAGCTGAAAGGAATCTGTTTATAGTGGATTACAAACAGACAATGAGAGAACAATATGCTGTTGCAACAATGAAGGTGTTACCCTAATGGATTCATGGAATGTTGCATGTAAATCATAAGAGGTAATTATCCCTAACTACTTGGTGATGACGAAGACTCATGACCTTGTTACACAGCAAGTTTAGAGGGCTTCTGGAGCTCTTAACCCTAGGATTTGTTTCACATTAAAACCTTTAAGTGGCTTAAAGCACATGTTATTTATTTATCTTAAAGTTATGCCACTTGAGGCCAGGATTATCTCGAATCCACCTAACCTGGCTCCTGTTCCCTTCAGGTGTGGCCACACCACACAGGTATTCCATCCAAATTGAAGTCTTCCAGTATCCCAGGATTCTCCAGGGCTATGGCACTCAATCTGTCTGGT
The DNA here is from genome assembly GCF_001723895.1 of Crocodylus porosus. Taxonomy (NCBI): domain Eukaryota; kingdom Metazoa; phylum Chordata; order Crocodylia; family Crocodylidae; genus Crocodylus; species Crocodylus porosus. The sequence goes on from NW_017728907.1 coordinate 7,794,377, forward strand.
GAGAGCAGCAAACAGGTCTGAGTGGTAGCCCCCTGGGCACACTGAGCAGAGTAACTACCGCAGCCCTGGAACACCAACACCTCTGGTTCCTCTTACCACTACCCAGACTAGATCACTGCTTCTGCTGGGCAGAGCCAGTGCCAAACCCCTGGAGTGCCCAGTAGTCATGGTGTGTCCTATGTGGTTCCCTCCTATATCCAGCAACCCTTCCCAGCTGCTGATGTACCAGCCCCAGCGTACACCAGGTTTTGGGATCACCTGGAACCTTTTATTCTCTTGTATTGAAAGGGGCTCAAATTTAGGGGTCTCAAAGTTTTTATAATCACAGAAAAACACAAAACTAGTATGGGGTATTGCCTCCCCCTGGGGATATGTGCAGCTCCTAGACCTGCTTTAAGGTGTTACTGCTCCACTAGACTGAACAATAGTGAACTGATTAACATTTGTGTGGCTTACAGCATAAGGCATAACAAGGCCCTCATATAGAGGTTTGTTTCCAATCCATACTTTTTAAAAGGTGTGGTCAGATTAGATCGAGTCCAGGGAAGAGCACCCAGCCTGATAAGAAGTTCAATGAATTGTATTTGTCATGTTCTGGGGGGGTTTAGGTTTGAGGGGTGGTGGTTACAGAGAGAAGACTCAGAAGATACTTGGTAACAATTTTCTATGACATAAAGGTTGTTGCAGCAAAGGGAATTCAGGGAACAGTTCTTAACTATAGGAAACTTAATCACTGGACAGACTAACTTGGGGGGGGTAGGAGGGAGTGAAGGGTTGGAATCTCATTCATTCAAGGTTTTTAAGAATAGTGTAGCCATAGATTAGCATCTCCCAGGAATGATTTAGGCATGTGTGAGACTTCCTTAGCACAGGGGAGACAATTACATGATTTCTTGAGGTCTCTTCCAGGATTATACAACTCTGTAAATTTTTTTTTTTTTTGTATGATAACAGAGCCAACTTGAAAAACAACTACAACAGCTCCAAAAGCAGTATTTTAGGAGAGGCTGAACATTACTAGCTATCACAATCATCACCACAAATCATCGAGTTGACTATTCCCAAGCATAAGTCAAATGATATTTTCCCTCTGGTTGTTTAGTTATATACAGTATGTACCACAACATGCCAGAATTATTTCCAGATCCACTAAGAGCAAACAAGAACCTGTCTCCTGAGTCTCAGTCTGGCATTTTAATCCTGAAGCCACAGTCCCATTACAAATTAATTATGAGTTATTTACTCATGCTCTTTAGGTGATTTGTGGTGATGATTAACTAAAATGGGATTTACAATACTGTATTTCACAGCAGCAAGAGTATAGGCAAACATGTTCAGAAGTATCCAATAAACTGAATTGCTGGAATGCCCATTATTCCAACTTTCATAAACCAAATAGATGTGTGTACATGTGCAAGCCTGATTGGATGTCTCAAGGAATAATCTATGAATACAGATATGTTTTATAGGGAACTTTGGATTTGTATACCCCAACTTTTCTACAACATATTAGTTGGCTTGATCAGCTAGTTGACAGTGCACAAAGGCTAAGTAGCAGCACCTTACTATTTATTTCTTGAATTTTTAGTTCATTGTCATTTTGATATATTTTCTACGGCTTTGATTATCGTGTCAACTTCCCAGTCAGCCAAGAAAATATACTTTGATTGACAAGATACTCAGTGGAAGGTGTGTGCATTAGGGCTGTGCAAACTTTTGCTGGTTGTTTCATTTCAACGTTGTTCCAACTTGTTTTGAGCTCAAAACAGCAAAACCAAAATGAAACAAAGGGCTTCAAAACAGCCTCAAAATAAAATGATGGCAATTGAAACACTTCAAAAGTTTTGAAATGTTTCAAGTGTCAAAGCAGAAGCTGGGCTTACCTGCAAGGAAACAAAATTAAGGAGAGAGGAGGAAGAGGAGGGAAGGACTGCTCTGATATTGACTGTGACTGTTTGGCTGCCTGAGATGCTGCTGGTGCTACTGTGCTGCTTACTATGTTATTACCTGTTGTCATTTAAAGTGGTAGACCAGGATGAGGCTGTAGGGGAGAAGGAGGCCTCACTGGGGCACACTACCATGTCATGTAGAGGCCCCAGCACCAGTGAGGGCACATCTTAACATGCACGGTGTCACCCATGTCATGAGTTTTGCTTGTCAGTAGCCTGAGGTGCAGTTTCCCAGAAACCCCTATATCTTCCTCCTTGAAACCTGGCAGGCTTCACGGCCTCAGCAGGGGCTACCATGCCTGTAGTTTTCACCTTGCTGTGCCTTAACACATGCATAGTGTCACCCATGTCAGGAGTTTTGCTTGTCAGCAGCTTGAGGTGCAGTTTCCCAGAAACTCTTTCACCTATCTCCTTAAAATCTGGCAGGCTTCAGGGCCTCAGAAGGGGCTTCTGTGCCTGCAGTTTTCACCCCACTGTGTCTTAACATACATATGTGGCATGAATTTTTTTCCTTTCAAGATTTTGAGGTGCAGTTCCCCAAAAACCCCTGCACCTATCTCCTTGAAACTTGGCAGACTTCATGGCCTCATAATGGGCTACCAGCCGGGCAAGTTCTATCTTAATCAGGCAAGAAATGACAAAGTTAGAGGCAGTTTTGTGCTTCACCATTATAGCCTATGGGCAAAACATCAAAACAATTTCTATGAAACAAAGCATAACAGTGCTTTGAAATTAAATGAAACTCGAAATGAAACACCATCCCATCAAAACATCAGTCGAAATGAAACAGAGCTGTTTTGCACAGCCCTAGTGTGCATAAATCATTTGATTCTTTGAGGCAATTCCCCGTCCTCCTATGTGATTCATTACTTCTTTTGTTATATTCCAGGGTGGATCTCACTATCAGGCAAGCCTCATTTTTGACGACCTTAAGGAATTAAACTTTCCTACTTCCCTAAGGAGGGCCAGTCTCTGATATAGCTAATAAACCCACTGAGAAAAGATTTGATATATAACAGTTAACACCTTGGTTAGTTTTGCAAAGGTTTATAGGTCCCTAAGGATATAGATAGTTACCTAGTTCAATCCCAGTAGATGCATATTTTTATCTACAGTTGCATAAAATACTTCTCAAAATCTGCAACCATCCATTTCAAGTAGGGAATACATAATATTTGAGATTTAAAATAAATTCATCATTCTGAAAAGGTGGGCTATGTTTTTTCTTCATAAATTACTATATTAGTTCATGTGTTTTTTAATAACATAAAATATATTGTAAAAGACATTCTAAATCATGGGCAAATTAAAGTTTGATTAGACAAATTGAATTAGGAAAAGTTTTTTGCTTCTTTTATACAATCAACGATAGGAGAATGCGCTTCAGCCTTATTTTTAATTTTGTACTTTATTTGAATTGGATGAGGAGCTCCTATCCTACTAAACATAACTGAAATATTGTGCAAAAGTTTTTTCTTTTAATATATTCAATGAAACAGTGTATAGGCATTTTTCCAAGAAATGTGTTAATCTTCTTCTACATTAAATTATTACTTTGCAAGTCCTAATTAATAATTTTTCAAGCCACATTGTTCACTTCTAGAGATATGAAAGTCAAAATGCTACTGTATGAAGCTGCATACAATTAGCCATAATGATTTCCTACTTGGTTAAGAATTGCTGATTAATATTCTTCTACAACTCATAATTTATATTGCTATAATAGCCTTGGATATTATGTAGCTTTTCCAGCTGTAATCATAATAAATCTTCCAAACCTCAAAGAACTCGGATGGTTTTGTCGTCTTTACTTCACTTTTACTGATGAGAGATCATTTATGCAAGTGGGCATTCAGGGTGTTCAGTAGGGGAAATCACACAGGAGGCTGGTCAGCCTGATGTATTGGGCAAATATAAGAGAGAGCCATTATATTCAGCGGCCACGGAGTTTCTTTTGGCAGATTGTGTACATGAACTGGTAAATCAGTGTGAGCTACAGTTTTGGGACCTTTTTTTATCTTCTTTATAGTTTTCAGGCTTTCATTTCACTTTCATTTAAAATCCAGCATTTTTTTTTCTTTCTAACAATGTTCCTTTTTGTCAGCTGAAGTCTTATGTTCACTTTCATTCCATGTGGTACTGGCAGGAACTGGGAAGCCCATCAAGGAGTTTGCACTCATTTAAAACTGTATTAAGTGATTTGACTCCAAAGGTCAAGGTGCTACAGCAGAGGTAATATGGGAACTCACTTGATCTTTTCAGAATACCTAATGAAGATATAAGGTACACCAGCCCTTAGGATGTGAATACTTCCAATTACCAATTAACGTAGACTTTCCCACATGCTGCTGAAGAGCATGGGGAGAGATACAGTAGAGGAGACACCCTAACCTGGATTGACTATGACACATATCAAGGATTCATAGATTCATAGATGCTAGGGTCAGAAGGGACCTCAAAGGATCATTGGGTCTGACTCCCTGTCAGTGTCTGGGGGAAAAAGTGCTGGGGTCATGTGACCCCAGCCGGGTGCTTGTCCACTCTCCTCTTGAAGACTTCCAAGCTAGGGGAGAGCACTACCTCCCCTGGAAGCCTGTTCCAGACTCTGGCAACCCTAACCGTGAAGAAGTTCTTTCTGATGTCCAACCTAAACCTACTCTCCATCAGCTTGTGGCCATTGTTTCTGGTTATTCCAAGCGGTAGTCTGGTAAACGGAGTATCTCCTATTCTTTTCACTGCCTCCGGTGAATTTGTATACTGCCAGAAGATTTTCTCCCCCACCCCCCTTAAGTCTTCTCTTGTGGAGGCTGAAATGGTTCAGGTCCTTCAGCCTTTCCTCATAAGGCCTTCCCTGCAGGTCTCTAACCATATGAGAGGCCCTTGTATTGGTAATACCTGTTCTACCATAAGCTTCTAGTTTGATTTGGTATAAATCACTGAAGTCAGGAGAGTTTTTCAGAGGTATTTATCTGGCTGTCATTGGGCATGTCTATGTGTAATGCTACATTGGTGTTGCAATACGCTATGGTGATGTAGTTTGTTGCTATGGTGACATATCATAGTTTGTGCCTGCTGATGCTGTTGATGCTATGTCACCACAGCTATGAGCTACCTTGCTATAACACATTGCTATGGCAATGTAGCTGCTACAAATAACCATGTGCCATTTAGTACTTCTTAAAGCAAGTGGTAAATGACAGTGCAGTAAAACTGCACTGTGGGGCAGGGCATGTGTAGACATGCTCAGCAGGGGAGGGGTGTCTGCATGGGTCTACGGTGCAGTGGGGGTTTCTGCACCATTTTTGGCCCAAATCAAGGTTGCCAACCCAAGAAATTTATTTTGTACTGATAACCTGCACATGTTCTCACAGAGAATTGTTTTTACTGACATGTATTTTTTTTATTGTAATTAAAAATATATATACATTTCAATACCAGAAGAAAAACAAAAACTCAACACTAATTTTATACAGACCTTATCCTGATCAGAGTCTGTGTTATTGTAGTGGTGCTTCCTGTGTCTTTTACCATGTACAGTTAATAAGATTAGGCATTATTCAAACTGGTTCTTAATAATATATAATTTTCTTGCGTTGACAGTCCTGTGTGACTGCAGCAGTGATTTTTTTTTTTTACACCTTGTTTCCCCCACCATAGGGGTCCCCTACTCATGATACACCTTGACACCCCTGACTGCATCCTGCAACCCTCCTTCAACTCCCCCCCTCAGGTTTACCTGGATGGCCCCATTCCCTTTGTCCTGGCATGGACCTTCACTGACTGCTTTCCCGCTGCAGGCCCATAGATCTGTCCTGACCACACTGTTTCCCTGCCTGTGCTTTGGTGCAAGAGGCTGTTAGAGGCACGTGACAGGCGTAGGAAACCAGTGGTAGCAGATGGCTAGAGGTGGGAGAGGGGTCTAGCAGGATCCTGTGAGCAGCAAAGCCCACACAAGAGGTTGGTGTGTCCAGACTGTTGGAGGGTTGTGCTCCTACTCAGACAGCTGGTGGCAGTGCCATAGTCCATCTCCCTTTCAGCACTGCTCTCTTTTTTTTTTTTTTTTTCCTTTTTCCCAGAGCTTAAAGCTACAGTGTTTCTATGAGTTTATGTACAGAAAAATGCTTTTATGGATTTTTAGCAACAGAGCTTCTTTGAGTGTTTTTTTTTTTTAATGGAGTGTAGGGCCATGGCTTGCAATCATATGGTCATTGCTGGTGTGGCCTGTGGAACATGTTGCCCTGAGCCACTTGGAAGTTGAACAGCCGTAATTTAGAGAAATAAGGCTAAGGATCTGTCTTGCCAGCCACATGGAGACAACAGATTTGCATAGGTTATGTTTAGAAATACACAAAAAGGAGACAAGAGATTATCTTTCATTTTCATTTAATATATATGTGTAGTGGCACATAAACGATCATATTGTCTCTCAATTTGTGTGCATGTGCACAAAATGCAATGCCATGTGAATATCATCAATACATTTACCCTTTTATGAATTAGTCAGATTTTTTTCTCTTACCAAATGCTAATAAGTCTTAAGTTTCACATTAATGCTTGGTATATGAATATTTAATTTACTGTATTGCTATAATTAGACTATGTGAACATCTTCTGCCGAACTGACAGGGAAAATAAACATTCCCAGCTCTCCCTCCTTTGTAGTTCTTCAAAAATATAGCAAATCCTTCTTTTCTGAGAGAGCTTAGTTTATCTTTTGAAATATTGATCCCGTATATAATAATATGTGACTACACTTCACATTTAGCCATTCTCTTGTCTCAGGTCTTTGATGGCTGGTTTAAGAAGAGCAAAAGCTGTTTTGAAATCCTCAAGCTACAGAACAGCTGTTAGCAAATTATTTTTTCTCCACTAAACCTACAATGAAGTAGAAATAATGCTATCCAAATTCTGTGCTCTACATAACATATTTGCATATTTAACTTATATTGAAGGTTAATTACATTGCTCTGTTAACACAACCAGTTTGCATGCAGTAGCCAGAAAGCATAAATGATTTTAAAGTACGCATCAAAGGAGTTGATATATTTTTCCCTCTAAGGTTGTTCCAAAGACTCGTGTGTTCAGCCAAGCAGTAAGAGATCTACATATCTCTACTGTGATTATATTTCAGAATCTGAAGAAGTTTTAACCCAAAGGACTGGCAGACAAAACTCAATAATAACCACATTTCAATACCAGAAGAAAAACAAAAACTCAACACTAATTTTATACAGACCTTATCCTGATCAGAGTCTGTGTTATTGTAGTGGTGCTTCCCGTGTCTTTTACCATGTACAGTTAATAAGATTAGGCATTATTCAAACTGGTTCTTAATAATTGCAATTGGCGCCAGCAGGATTGACAGCTTTTTGTACAAAATTTTGATAGAAAGAAAATGAAATGGTGAGGTTTTCTTTGTTCACAACTGATAATTCATTCAGCAGATCTAGTATGAATGTATTTTAAACCCTGGATACTAATCACCGTTCTTTCTTACCATTATGCACTGTAAGCACATGATTATTACACAGGGCTTGATTTTTTTCAAAGACACTGAAAATCACAGTTTCAACTGACTTCAGTGCATGTAGTAAATAATCAGTGAATGATTATTTCAAACCATGTAGAAGAGGGAACAATTCAGATATTTGGTTCTGGTCCCCCCCTGAGGACACTGATTGTCCATGAGCTAATAGGATGCCTGTGTTTAAATTCCAAGGATAATGCAGACCTGTCAGATACTACATGCTTCATAAATGAGTGGGTAAAGATTAGGAGGTTAGTCATATTGGGTGCACCTACATAAGATGTTTACTGTATATTACACTAATTAGCCCCTCAGTGAGTATCTTGTGTCTATATGTGCAGCCCTATTAGGCTGCAGGAAATGAATTAACTCTGCAGCAGGGTAGTACTTGTAAATACAAGTAGTATCCTGCTGTGGAGTTTTTTTACTCTGCAGCATCACACATGTAAATGCTGAGGTGGCTGACTGAGGCATGAGGGTATTTCAGGGTGGGGGCTACCTGCCAGCTAGCTGTGCACTGTAGCACCTTCATGCCCCAGCCTACCTCTTCACAGCTCATTGAACTGGGTCAGAGAAGCCCTGGGTTAGCAGACTGATCCTGCCCCCATGCATCCTGGCAACCAAGGTTGCTCTAACCTGGTTCTGTGGTACCAAATGCATGTGTAAACACAGCATTTGAGAGCAATAAACTTTGGTACAATAAGCACCAGAGTTTTTTGCTTTGCCTTAATAGCACAGATAAATGCAACCACTGATAATTATTCTCTTGCTAATCATCTTGTTAGCTTAAAAAATTTACACATACATTACATAAACAGGTTTTCTGTTTAGGCAACCAGTTCATGAAACTAAAATACTTTTAGGGTCAAGCATGGCTGGTCTTTGGAATGTTCAGCACTGACTTTCTTCCAACCAAATGAGAATAAAAAATGGATGAAACAGTATCATTCCCTTTTGCTCACATCTATGGACACATGGTTCTCTTGTGCTTAAACTTAGGTGTCAGAGAAAGTATAAAACAGTAGTATCTGACCGTGGCCCTTTAAACAGAAAGAATGTTCCAGACAAGCCTGGAGAAAAAAGATAAAAAAAGACTCAGAAATGCAGGCTTGCCTACCTTCTCATGTGATCAAGGAGCTAGTGGAAAGGTATTTATTCTGCACCCTGAGTGTATTCTTTTGAGATTTCAAAAGGACTCTGTAAAGGCACAGAGAGCCCTCTGCTTGAGGTTCATTGTGGGACCAAGGGCTTGGTCAATAATATTCCAGTACTATGAAGCCAGACTAATTCTAAAGAATAAAGATATTATTTATAGTCTTTATAGACACTAAATTTGAAATAGTACTGGCTATTATTTTACATGTGGGGATCAGCTTCCATACATGAAACTCCTTAATATTACTTAAGTTTTCCCATGTGCTTTCCATTAAAAAAAAAAAATCTTATTATCTCTATCTATTAGTTTCCACTAATTAATATACTATCACCATCTGTATGTAGCCTGGGAATACATAGGGTATGTACCCCCCTCTCTGAATTGAAGGGGATTGCCAGAAGACAAGAGATGCTGTGGAAGGGAACTGTCAATCACACACACACACACACTTTAATATATATATATATAAAATCACTTATTCAGTGGGATAGTACTGTATATACTTGATTATATCATCCTATAGAGCTTCAACCCACACAGGTAAGTAACAGATCAGGAAGAGGTGAGTATAGGTAAAGACAGGTAAATATAGCATATTAACAGAGATAAACACAATTAACTATTTACAGTCCATGAAAGAAAATAGTCATGTATGCAGTGGAAGTCAAAGATAAGAATACATTTGTACTCGTATAACAGTGAAATGACAAAATATGAGGCACTGGCTCACCCTTCCAGGTACTGAGGGTGCTATTATAATAGGGTCTCCCCATTCAACAAGGGGAAGCCTGGCCAGAGCTATGCCAGGGGAAATGGGGGCAACACTCCAGGTCCCTCCAACCCCTTGTGGGCTGGGCTGGGACCTCCTACCTCATAGGGGCCTCTGCTGGCTCCCTTCCAAGGGTTCCCTCCCCTGTGGGATACCCTTGTTCTCAACACTTATGACCCCTGGTGATGCAGGGGTGCTACAGCTCTGTGGGATGGGAGCCTCTCCTGGCACAGTGGCTGGCTGGTGCCTGGGCGCACTCTCTCCCATCCTGAGGCCTGCTTATGGCCCTGTGCACCATTTGGCTCATGCCTTATGGCAGGGGTTGGAAGCCTGGGCCACCTCATGCAACACCGGAGTCAATCAGCTCCTGAGTCTGCTGAAGGGTGTTTTTGCCTCAACAGCCTGGCTCCTGTGCCAGGAGTTGGGGGACCTGAGCCACCTTGAAGCAGCTCCCAGAGTCCTAGTCTGCTCTTGAGCTCTCCATGCCATGATCTCTGCACCATGCTCCTAACCATCTGCTGGGGTTGCAGACCCGAGCTGCCTTGAGCAGCCCCCAGAGTCTGGTCTCTGTGCACCAATCCGTGCACCGCTCCCTGGCTACTTCCCAAGGTTGCAGACCCGAGCCACCTCGAGTGACTCCAAGGGTCTGGGCTCCATACACCAATCCATTCACTGCTCCTTAGCCACTTGCCATGGGAGGCAAACCTGGCAGCCCAAAAGTCTTAGCCCCTTGCACTGCTCTGTGCACCAGTAGGGCTGAGGCGTTGGTCCTGGTGGGGGGGGGGCAGTCTTTGGAGCTTTTCTGGGTGCTCCTTCACCTGCTGGGCAGTTTTTCCCCAACTCTTCTTATCCTCTTCTTCTGTCGTCATCCCCCAACGTGTCTGCTCTGTGCTGTGCACACAGCTCCTTTTAGTCGCTCCAGGGCCTCCACCAATCAAAATGAAGATTTCTGAGCTCAGAACATGCAGGGTAAGTCCACCACATATATATTAATAAAGTTTTCAAATGGTCTTTCTTGATCCACATTCTTAAGAAATTGTGCCTTATCTATGGCAACAAGTATAACATAGAAAAAATGATATGAGTGGTCTACTTTAAGCTTTATACTTAAAGTGACCATACGGGACAATGTGAAATCTAGGACAATTTGAAATCTGGAATACTTCCCCTCCCCTGCTCCTACCTCTGTGCTGCTGCAAGCAGAGGTAGGGGCAAGGTGGCTGTGGTGTAACTCTGGTATCACTAGTCTGGCAGATAAGGGAATGGGTGTCCATTAATGACCCATTGTTTTTACCCCACAAATGTTAACAATGATCTACCCTTTTAAATTGTCATTCCACTAATCAAGCCAAATTAGTTTAGGGCACTTTTGATGTCTGCTAGGGCTTCCTATTTCACAACTCATGCCACTCTGCCTCTCCATCCCTTGCCCCATGCCTGGGATGCTTATTTTAATTTTCACTGACTGGCCAGGAACAGCTTCTGCAACCCAGGACTGTCCCAGCCAAACAGGTCACCCTATTTATACTGCATTCTGCCATGTAACTTTTTGTATGACATTCAGAAACTGTGCCATTTTGCTAGCAAATGCCTAATATAGAAAAAAAGTTTCAAATTAATATTTTGAGTAATTTTCAGTGAATGTAAATATTGGAGAGAATACATCTAGTTTCATCAGGGAAAATGGTCTTTTTATTAGTTTTATCAGTATTTTTAACAGTTGCACTTGATGGGAAACTTTTAACTTGATTTGCTGCTGTTATATGAACAGTGAATGTCCTTTGATTCAAGAACTTCCAATGTAATGGAAATTTCATATAATATTTTAGTTAATATTTCTTTTTGTATGTTCCAGTGTATATCTTTCCTATCCTTGACTATGAACAGGCATCACATTTGTCCCAGGAGAAATTATTTGTTCAGATATCCTTGTCCATTGTCTCAGGACAAACCCTCAAAGAGTCCATGCGATAAAAAATGCTAACAGTTTGTTATGGCAACTTGCAAAGGAGATCTGAACAGTTGTCTCAGAATTGCATCATTGAACCAATGGCAGAAAAGAGGCAGTGCATTCAGCTGCTCACTAACCCCCAATTGGAAGGGTGATATGTGTGTATAGGTTAATCCCTGCACTTTTCTGTTCCAAGACACACACAGCTAGTTTTGGAACAAATACAAAGTCTGTTCATAGCCCTAGGGTGAAAGATCTCTTGAACTGAAACAGTCCAGGAGCCTTCATATTTCAATTCTGCTTGATCCTATAGATCATCTTTTAAACAAACATAATATTATGCAATTCGACTGACTTACATGACAAGTGAATGTTATGTTTTATGGGCATTGAATCTTGTGGTCACTAGTAGGTGTAACATTTAAACATGATTAGTGTGCTAAATAGTAACCAGCTAGACATTCAAGGACTATACAAAAAGGGAAAACAGCCACAAAAATATTTTAAACAAAAATTGTGATATTTTTTGTGGATGGTTTCCATTGTGCCTTATCATGAATGTTTGGTTGGGTGAGGTCTGCACTTGGATCTCCAACTGGATCTGAGGCCATTACCACTGGCTGACAATCAACCAATCATCAGCTGATTCTGGGGATACACTGGGGCTAGTTGGAGCCCAAGTGTGGTCCCAATTGAGTCAGTGATCAGCTGATCATTGTCCTCAGCTCTGCATCTGCACAGGGGACAGTTTGAGACCTGGTGTACTCCCAGAGGCAGTCAACAATCAGCTATATCAGATACCTGGTCTCAACTTGCCAGAAAAATGGAAACCTGGGGGCATGATCCTGGGGTCCCCTTGCGCCAGAAAGTAGGCTTCTGATCCCCAATCTCAAAATCATGACTTGCCACGCAGATGTGATATAGCAGGAAGTTAGGATTGGAGATCAGATCCCACTGTACCTTTAAATGGATGTCTGTCAGAGGATAGAATCACTTACGCTAGTACAGACTGATTGTAACATGATAAAAAAATAAATAGCACTTGGCATAACTATGGAAGATTACAAAATTATAGTAAGGATGAATCATGCCTTAAGATATGAAATGATCGTTGACTCTTTTTGTTTCTGTTTCACCTAAATTACCTAATTTCTTTTTTGGGGGGTGTGCAGGGTTTGGGGGGCAGTGGTATCCTAACCTGTCTCCTGCCTGGAAAATCCAGCCATGGTCAGCTGTGACTGCTGGACTGTGATTTGCCAGGCTGCAGCCACTTCCAGGCTATGGTCTACCAGCCCATGGCATAAAAACTGTGGGAACCCCCACCACAGAGCATTGCAGAACCCCATTCACCTCCACTCAAAGGGCAGCAGTCTCTGTTTTTTTACCCCTCTTTGATATGTTCATATTTTCTATATCTCCCTGTTCTCCTCCTGGCATTAGCTATTCCTGGGAAGGTGGGTAATGGCTTATGTAATGAAATAGTTCTTTCCTTAAAGAAATATAGTTTACATAGGCCAGAATTAAAAAATAAATTAATGGAATGCACTTTTAAAGGAATACATACATCTTGACAAAATATAAGTGAAAGAGAGTTTCTGATAGTCCTGCTGAGAAGTGTAATGAAAAAAAAAAGCATGTGCAATAGAACTCTCTGCAGAGGGAATAAAGGAAAGCTGAGTTTATTAAAACCCCTGGCAAAATGAGTGCACTTTTCATTTGTGAACACCCAGAAATGGATTCATTAGCATTTATTGGAATATATTTAGTTTCTAAGGCTACAGACTCAGGGAAGATAATAGTATTTCTTTATTAGACTTCTTAGATTCCACAAGCTGCAATCAAAAACTATATTCTAAGCTGTACACTACAAATAACCAGTAAATAATAATTAAAGAAGGGTCCAGATTGCTACTCTGACTGAGAACATTACTAAACACGGGATTGAAGAACTGGATACCAACTCTGAATAAAATTAACAAGGACTTAATCTGTGGCATCCTATACAAGTACTTTATTCTCAGAAGGATGGCTTGATGTCTTGTTTATACTTGTACTCAGTAGGTTGTTTATATTTGTACTCAGTCATGCTTTCTACCTTTTATTAATTGTGAGTAGTGTTATAGATTTAATCAGTGGTGGATCCAGGACTGGTGTGAAGGGCTGGGGCAATGCGTAGGGGGTGCACTGGGGTGCTTGTACACCCCCTGAAAGCACCGGGCTCCCTGCTTACCTGGCAGGCAGTGGGGCAGGTGGGAACATCAGTGCCCCCCCGCAAGTGCCAGCCAGGGAGCAGGTTTGCCAGCAAAAGCAGCTGCACCACTTCCGGAAGTGGCCCCAGGATTTCTGGAAGCAGCACAGCTGGTTTCATGGTGAGTGGGATCAGCCAAAGGGAACGCCTCCCCCCTCAAGTCAGCAGGATCGGCCACCGGGGGGAAGCTGAAGGAGCGGGCAGAGGTCAGGGGACTTGTGAAGAGCTCCCCATGCAGTGGGGGGCAGCGGAGATTGCTCCTTCCACTGGGCAGTGGTTGGTGAGTGGGGCTTTTTTTTTCAAAGTGCGTGGAGCTGGGGTGGGCGGGGCAGTCATTGCCAGGGCTGGGAGAGCAGGTGGGGGATGGGCCTGTGTGATATGAAGATTCAGCTGATTTGGCCAAATTGATTCAGGACAGTGATTCGAATCACCGAATCCAAAGCCAATACTACCTGCTTTGCACAGGCCTATTCATTGGTATAATTGAGGAGGAGGTAGATCATGATGAGTAAAATACAAGTAGCTCTCTCCAATGTTCTTGGTCCAGAAGGCCTCTTACTACTACTACTTCTTCTATAACTTCACAAAGGGTTGCCCAATTAACATTTTCAAGTAACCAAATATTGCAACCAACTGTATACAAAATACTCTCAATAGCTTCATTTGTAGACAAGACACCTGAAGATCACGGGAAAAAATAACCAAGCTCTTGGAAGAGCAATATATTCTTCTGGGATGCCATTATCAGTAACTGAAAATGCATACTGGCAGGAAGCTTTTAAATTACTAAGACCATCATAGTGTTTGCCCAGCAGACATTCTTTGAGCGAGCCTTTTTTAGAGTCAGAATATGAATGTGTAATGTAATCTGTGCAAGGAAAAATCAACAAAGCACTGTGTCTTGCAATACTTACAGATGTATGGACAAATGTGCAGGGCGAAGGAATCATAAACTTTCTGACAACACCTCTACCAGTTTTTTTACAGAGGCACTGAAACAGGAGAGAACAGGCATATTGCAGAATATATCAGCAGTAAAATATGTGACGTCCTACAGAAGATTGGAGTGGTAAAGTATTTGCTTTTCTAACTGACAATACAAGTAACATGAAAGCAGCATGGGAGATCATAATGGATAAATGGGATGTGGATTTAGATGTGGATCCCATGGGCTAAACTTGAAGAACAAAAGAAGTTATGAAACATCTAAAAGCCACTCATGTTGTGGCTTTAAGAAGAAGAAAGAAGAAAAGAATGCAAAGAATAAAATAGTGATACTCAAACTCAGTAGTAAAACTAGATGGGGTGGAGTGGTGATCTCGTTTGAAACTTTACTAAAAAACAAAGAAGCTCTTCAAGAAACAGTAATAATCAAGGATCTAAAAGTACCCAGAAGTGTAAAGAACATGGTACTTCAGGAGGATGTCTTCTGGGCTCAGCTGCAGAACTCCCTGAAGATTCTAAAGCCAATTTCTTCAGCAATCACTGCATCTGAATCAGACAGTACACTTTTTTCAGACATCCCTTACCTAACACGTTCAGCCTCAAGAGGCCCCCAGAACCCTAAGTAAGGCTGTTGAGCCCATTCCAGGTGCTGGCCCCAGTGTCCCTTACCCCATCCCGGGCCAGAGTGAGCATGCAGGGGCATTCCCTGGGAACAAGTAGCAGCAGCAGAACTATGTGCCACTGCTATTTGTTGCCAGGGAAATGCACATGTCCATTCATTTGGATGTACCCTTAGAAGATATTTAATGGGTTAACATCCTTTAACAAGTGAATGCTTCCATTTTTAAGTGCCTTTATGGTGACTTAAAGGTAATCTGTTACACGGTCCTAAAAAAGTGTTTATTTTGTCCCTGTATACTGGTTGATGTAAGAGATCTATTAGAATGCTGCTGCTGCTAACTAAAGATTTTAGTTACAGATTCTCAAAGGTCTTTAGGCACCTAACTTCTATGAAACCGAGCCCCAAGGGACTAAACATTACAAAGTAAAATATTTAATAGCCCCACATAATTTACATAATATAATCTATAAGTTTGAATTTAAGAACAAACTACATTCACAGTGGGTGCATCTACATGAAATGCTAACTGTGCTGTAGCCAAATAATACTGTGCAGTAGCACATCACAGAACAAATAGTGCTAATATGCTACTGTACAGTATTAATAGGGTACTGTGCAGTAGCATCACTAAAGAGACATTCACTGGCTTCTTGACCGTGCAAGTACTAAATAAATGTGCATTAACCACTGTGCAATAACATCTCATGTAAACATGCCAAGTGTATGTTAGTGTTTCACCTTTGGCAACTGTTTCACCATGTTCATGTTACTAGTTGTGATGTGTGGGCCAAGCTACAGACCTGAACTTAATCAGTTTTAGTCACTCTTGTATGACAGCAATTTAATTCTGTTATCTCTCTTCTGATTATTCTCTTTTAAATTGTGAAGACTCTTTTACACAGTTTTATAGGTTGATAACCTTGTTTTATTCCAAAAAAATTGAAAAAAAAATAGTTGCAGTCAGATGCAGCCATTAGGTTAATGAATGCTTTCCAGCAAAGCACATTAAATGGAGTGTTTATTCACATGTAGGGTATGAAGTATTTTTACCTAAAGTTATGCAAATGTGAGATTTGTACACCTGCTCTGTGTACAGTGTCCTGTTTTTTTTCCTTGGGAATTCAGTTTCTACCAATATTTTCCTTAAAATTATGTGGAAGTAGGTTCTGTGGTTGCTCTTTAATATTTCACAACATTGTTTTCATGTATATGAGAGTTAAGAGAGAAGATTGTGAACTCTGAACAGGTTTGTTCCCAATTCCAGCACATATTTTTAGCTTTCTCTTGTAAAACACCTAGGTTCTTTACCTTTCTGATTGCAGTTTAATGAATGGCTGGATGAAGTAGAAGTCAGAGATTGAACCTAAATGAAATGTTTTTAGAACTTCCTAGAATAACTTCAATTATATCCCATTTCATACTTTTCTTTAGTCTTTCAATGGTGGTCCATTTAAGTAAAAAGAGATTCATAATGAAGTTTTTCAATCATTTTTGTCCCTTTTTATTTAAACAGACATGATAAAGGTGTCTTTTTTAACACTACTACTTAGTAGGTGCATCTAATAATACTGCACAGTAGCTCATCACAACACAGAGTGCTAATATGCTACTGCACAGTAGTATTAGGCCTACTGCACAGTAGAATCATTAAAAAGGCATTCACTGGCACTACTGCACAGTAACGTCAGTTACTGTGCATTCATTTCATAGCTGATTATATGAGTTATAAATGTAATGTGCAGTAACCACTGTACATCAATGAACATGTGGGCACACCCTTTTCTTCATACCCTTTTCTTGATACCTTTTTCTTCAGTCATTTCAAGGACCCCCCCTTGCCTCTCTAAAGCCAAGGAAACCTATTACTTGAGCTACTTAATCTGTACAAAGTGACAACTCCAACAGTTCTTAGGAACAAAGATAGAATTGTACTTTTCAAAAAAGATTTAAGATGAATTTCATTTTTTGACATCTTAACCCATACTTATTTCTGATACAAATGTAAGGAGATAATATTTAAAATAAAAGAAAATGTTCTTAAACAATTTAAAACATCTGCCAGAGAATGACATTGACAATGAACTCTAATCAAAAGGTAGATCACCTAAGGAATAGATTTCTCTTATTCCCCTTTTTAAATACATTGCGGCAAAATAAGGGTGCCCCAACATAATTAGCTTTTGCAAAGTTCTGGGAAAGGTAACAAAATACATTGAATAAGAAAAATACAAAAGATTTTATAAGCCTTCATTGAAATGAATGTTTTCCAAACAGAAGAAAGAAAGTGTATAAAGGGAAAAAAAGGTTAAAGTATCAAGGATGGTTATCTATTTAACTTCTTTGTCTTGTCTTCTCTAACTTTTTCCTTTTTGAAATGCTAAAAGGTATGCCTTTGAAACTTCAAAGATATTTTTTTCCCTTTATCTGTAAAAGAGGAAAGTTAAATTACAATTTTGCTTCATATATGGAGAGTACTGAAAATATATAGGATTGTTTAGGCTTGTATGCTTTTATCTCTATCTCTGTATTGCAGATGAATGAATAATTCACCATAAATAATTTAATAGATAATTTTAGCTTCTTTTTATGCAGAAAACCACTGTGCAGAGAATCATAGAAAATTAGGATTGGAAGGGACCTCAGGAGTTCATCTAGTTCCAAGCAGGATGATCCCCAAGTAGATCATCCTACCCAGGGTTTGTTGAGCCAGACATTAAAAACCTCCAAGGATGGAGATTCCACCACCCCTTTAGGTAACCTGAGACATTCTCACCTGAAAGTGAGAGAGTTTTTCCCGATATCCAAACTAAATTTCCCTTGCTACAACTTGAGACCATTGCTCCTTGTTCTGTCATCTGCCACCACTGAGAATAGTCTAGCTCTCTTATCTTTGGTACCACTGTTGAGGTAGCTGAAGGGTACTATCAAGTTCCCTCTCAGTCTTCTCTTCTTCATACTAAATAAACTCAGTTCCCCCAGCCTCTCCTCAGAACTCATGTTACTTAGCCTCCTCATCATTTTTGTTGCCCTCCTTTGGGTTCTTTGCAACTTTTTCACATCCTTTGTACAGTGGGTGGCCCAAAACTGGACACAGAACTCCAGATGTGGCCTCACTAGTGTGGAATAGAGGAAAATAATTATTTCCCTAGATCTGCTGGTAACACTTCTACTAATGCAGCTCATTATGCTGTTTAGTCTTCTTGGCTACAAGGGCACACTGCTGACTCATATCCATCTTATTGTCCACTGTAACCCCCAGGTCATTTTCTGCAGAGGTGCTGCTTAGCCAGTCAATCCCCAGGCTGTAGCAGTATAGTTCTTTCATCCTAAGTGCAGGACTTTGAACTTGTCCCTCTGGAACTTCATGTTATTACTTTTGGTCCAATCCTCCAATTAGTCCAGGTCACTTAGAATTCTACCCCTACCCTCCAAAATATCTACTACACCCTCTGCTTCATGTCATCCAGGAACTTGCTGATGGTACAATCCACCCCAGCTTCCAGATCATTAATGAAGATATTAAACAAAACCGCCCCAAGACCAACCCTTAGGGCACTCCACTTGATACAGGCTGCCAACTAGACTGAGCCATTAATTACTACCCATTGAGCCCAACAATCCAGGAAGCTTTCACCTTATAGTTCATTCATCCAGCTTGCTCATAAGAATGCTGTGGGAGATGGCATCAAAAGCCTTACTAAAGTCAAGGTAGATCACATTCACTACTTTCCCCACAGCCAGTCATCTCTTGCAAAGCCAGTCATCTAATCATAGAAAGCAATCAGGTTGGTCAGGCATGACATGCCCTGGCTGAATCCATGCTGACTATTCCTAATCACCTTCTTCTTCTCCAAGTACTTAGAAATGGATTCTTTGAGGATCTGCTCCATGGTTTTTGGGAGGACTGAGATGAGCCTGACTGGTCTGTAGTTCCCTGGATTCTTCATCTTCACTTTTTTAAAGATGGGAATTATATTTGCCCTTTTCCAATTGTCCGGGACCTCCCCCAATTGCCACAAGTTTTCAAAGATAATGGCCAGCAGCTCTGTGATCACATTAGCCAACTCCCTCAACATCCTCAGATGCATTGCCTCCAGCCCCATGTACTTGTACACTTCCAGCTTTTCTAAATAGTCCCTAGCCTGTTCTATCACCACTGAGGGATGCTCACCTTCTCTCCAAACTGTTGCCCAGTTCCGTATTCTGGGAGCTGAACTTGCTTGTGAAGACTGAGGCAAAAAGGTATTGAGTACTTCAGCCTTTTCCTTATCATATGTCACTAGGTTGCCTCTCCCATTTAGTAAGGGGCCCAAACTTTTTCTGACCTTCCTCTTGTTGCCAGCATACTTGTAGAAACCCTTCTTGTTGCCTTCCACATCCCTTACTAGCTGCAAATCCAACTGCATATGGCCTTCCTGACTTCATCCCTACAAGCCTAAGCAGTATTCTTACACTTCTCCCATGTTAGTTTTCCAGGCTTCCATTTTGCTTATTTTTTAGAAGGACAGGGCTCAGTGAACCCAGCATCAGGGGTATTTCTCTGATGTTAGGCTCGCAACAATGCAAGTGGGTATACAGCTGAAAGCACCCATGGAATGCCTGTCTGTCTTTTTCAGTTCCCTGGGCATTGTAAGCCAAACATCAGGAAAGGGTGCTCTGGTGTTGGGCTCACAGTGTCCCCCAAAGTGCACCTGGGGAGCTCCATGATCCCCTGCTGTATGCACTGATTTAAAGAAGTGCCCAGCATGAACAATACAGGATAGGAAGATCACTTATCCCTAGCTTCTTGTGCTGAGTGTTTTTTAAAATAATTACTCATATCTTAAGTAATAACTGCCACACTTTAATGCAATTAATGGCATGATAAAACAAGCAATAAGCCACAAAGTTATTACAAAAACTATGTGTAATGACTTTGTGACTGGTCTGCATCATGCCTTAAATTGTGTGTGTGGCCAAGTGGATATGTTCCCAAGGCTGTGGGATAGCACATGATTAAATCCCATTGTGCATTATTGCCTGTGCAGGGAGAGATCAGGAACATGATCCTGTGCTCCTCCTGCACCATCTCCAATGGCTGTGAGCCCTACAGCTAATAGGGCTCACACCTGGAGCAGCATTCCCGTTACATCCCTTGCTGCAATCCCTGCAGCATGGGTGGGAATCGAGGCTTGCAGCAGGGGCAGTGTTTTCCTCAGTGTCCCTGTTGCAACCCTCATTGGCTTCAAGATTTGCAGCAGGCACAACAAGGAAAATTCTGCTCCCACTGAGAACCTCCTGTGGTGTGGGTCTTGCAATGGGGGTAGTTTTCTCCCTACTCCTGCAAGCCCTGCAGCCAACAGCTCTGTCCCCACTGCAAACCCCAAAGCTGATGAGACTCACAGAGCCAAGAATGCTGCCACCACTGTGAGCTTTGTCAGCTGTAGGGCTGGTCGTGGGTGATGCACCCCTGTGGCTGGGAGCTCCTCATGTAATGGGGCTCCCACCCACAGGGGAGCATCTGACCACACATTCAATTAATGGCATGATTAAAACAATCTACAAAGTTATTACACATTTTTTGATGAATAACGTTGTATCTTTTTGCATATTTTATTATGCCACTAATTGATTAAATGTGTAGCTGGGTCACAATGCATGATTAACTGGTTAATCATTTCTTAAGTGTAACTTGTAGAAGGGGCCTCTGGTCTGCAGTATCGGGGCCTATATGTGTAGTGATTTCCCATTCTTATGTATTGTATATGTAAGTCAATGAGACGTGTTGGGGCTGGAAGTTAAAGCCATCAGGGTTTATGTTCCTGGGATTTTCAGAAGCAATTAATTACATCTGCTGAATATAGGAAATGTGAAGGGGAAAAAACCAAGCAAACAAAATGGTGTTGATTAGGGGTGTACAAAATGGGCTGTATTCAATTCAGATTTGGATTTGGCCCGAATCAGGGACAGTGATTTGATTTATTGATTCGGATCAGTGTCCCAATTTGATTCAGTTGAATCCGAATCTGAAGACTTGATGCTGATTTGGGGAATCAGTGACTCGGCCATAGACAGAGCTTTAAATGTTTTTTCTACATACCTTGAGGTACCAGGCATGGCTTGTGATGGTGGGGTGGATGGAGCATCCCAGAGAATCATGAGGGGAGGCCCACGTGCTTGGCGGCACACCCATCTCCCAGGCTTAGGAGCACCCCCAGACCTAGGAGGAACCAGTCGCCGAGCAAGGGAACAGGGGGGATGCTCTCTGCAGTGGACCTGAAAGTAGACCAGAAGTGGTTCTGGTCCATTTCTGGGTCCACCGCTGAGTATGCTGGGGACCCTCCCTGAGCTCCCATAGAATGATCTATCCACCTCGCTCTCTCAGCATTCACAAGCCACCTGGTACCTTGAGGTATATAGAAAAAACATGTGAAGCTGTGCCTATGTCTGAATCATCAAATCTTTCCGAATCAATTTGAAGGGTTCTGGTTTGATTCAGAGAGATTAAAGGGTCTCCTGATTTGATTTGAACTTGGAGATTTGGCTGCCAATTGGGCAGAATCTTTTCCAAAGTGAATCAGCAACAAAAGCTTTGCACAGTCCTAGTATTGATATGTACATGAACAATCTCACTGATAACAATAGGACTAATTTTATACTTACTGGTAAGGACACGCTTAAGAATGTTGTTGAATTGGGGTCATTAATGAGCTTCATCATGACAATGTAGGTTTAAAGGGATATGTGAATGTTACTTAAATTATTTGTATCTTTGTATTTTAAACTTTTTCCTCGTCTTCTCTCATGATACATGGAAAATGTACAGTGAGATTTACATGCAGATACTATCTTCGGTATCATAGGAATATTTATACACTGTAAACATATCTCTTAAAATGAATCTCTTTAATGCTTAGTCAAGCTACTGCACAGTCTGATGACAAGGATCTCAAAATAATGTAATTATTTTATTTTAGTACAGAACTGTGGAGTCTTTAAAGCATTACCACAGTCCCTGAAACCATGCATGAAAAACCTCTTAATTGTATGAAAAGGGATTTTTCATAATGCATGCTTTTGGCAGAGAGGGATTGACATTGGCACTCACCCTTTCTGCCTTAACATTGACTTCTTTTATTTATTTATAATCATATTATAAAATAAAACAAAAGAGAAGGGATGTGTACAAGAAGAAACTGTCATGTAGTAGAAACTGTCATGTAGTCAAGGGACTCTGAAAATGGCAAGAAAACAGCTACAGCTAGCCAGGCTGTAAACTGGAATGTACAAGAAGCTGGTAAGGTTGGCTTATAACATATCAATAAGAAGCAGATTTAAACTGGATAGCTTCATTCAACAGGAACTAGCTCTGATGATAATTGCTTTATTATTCTCCAGTTGCCACTCTCTAATTGAGCAGGAAGCAGGTACATTTGCTGGCCTAGTTATGTATAGCCATGTTGTGGAAGGTCCTTGGGTCTAATATACAGAAAAGTCTAGCTGAGCTGCAGCAGGGGCCTGGAGAATTTTAAACAGTATATCCGGAATTCAAAACACAAGTGTTATAATCAGAAAAAAATGAAAGCTGAAAGGCTCAAAGTCATTCAAAGGATGTAGACACCTTCTACATAGCTCTCACCCAGATGTCACTGTTATAATATTTAGGCAGCTTGAAGAAAGTCACTTCACCTGCAGAGGTTCTAAGCATTTATAACTGGCTATGAAAGGGCATGTTGAGACTTTCATCACAGAAGATTTGACCAGCAACTACTAGTGAAATGTATGCAACATATGTGACTAAGTCTGCTGTGTAGCTTTGAAAATCTTGACCTTAGATTATATCTATCCAAATACTGGCATCCAAATACGAAAAATATACTAAATTATCACTATGGGTCAGAATGCTATTCCACTTATTAGACATGTAAATTATATTTTAATGGCAAAGTCTGAAGCTATCACATCTTTCTTGAGTCCCTGAAAAAGAACAGTAAAAGAAAAAAGTGAGTGAATCCTTCTTCTTGCCTTATGTACTTATTGTGACTTAGACTAAAGTTTAAAATGGAAAATGTTAACTTATTTTTTTCAGAATCAAGCAATGTTTAATAGGATAGCACTTAAATGACTATTCTGTTTTAGGAGCTGATCCTCTGGTTCTTTGAAATAGTATACGTGTATGTGTGTGTGCACATGTGCGCATGTATGCAGGAGAGAGAATAAGAGAGGGAGAGAGTGTGGAAATAGACATTGCTGGATGTCCCATGTGTGCTGCCATAATATTTTTTTAAGGCAGTACAAATTCTTATCTAATAGACATCGCTACCCTTTGTTATGCCACATCAGAAGAAAATTAGTGGCATGAAAAAAGGTAGTAATAGACTGCCACTTTAATAAAGAAGACATCTAAAGAAGACCGGAGCCGCGCGAACAGGCTGCGCAAACAGGTGCTCGAGTTAGCGCCGAGTTCGTGCAGGGGA
>NW_017728907.1:7818010-7845290 GCF_001723895.1 Crocodylus porosus
GGATGCTTATTTTGCTGGGATCCTATGACCCCAGCTGACTTCCTGCCCTTTGGGCAGGGGGCTGGACTCGATCTCCCGAGGTCCCTTCCAGCCCTAATGTCTAATGTCTATGAAATTATCTCTGTAGTGGGAGAGTATGAGCAGCCTGAGATGCTCACACTCCCCAGACACCTTGGGCAGGTGCTTTGGGGGCTTGAAAGCCCCTCCAACCCTTGGAGCGCCTGCCTAGCTTTTCTCACTTACAAAGAGGCACCCCAGAGAATCTCAGTGCACGTTGCCATACACAGTTCAGGGGTGTTGATTGTAACCTTGATGGCCTAAGGACATAGGCAGACAAGGATTTACCCAAAGACCTTGTCTTCCCATACATGGGGAAGTTGGGATTTCCCACTCACCCAAACCCATCCACAATGGTCCTAGGACTGAGTCTGGGTAAGCGGGGAAAGTTTTCCCTCTGAACTTGCAGATATGTATCCTGTGTCAGGGCACAGACACATGCACAGGATTCCCCCAGCACATGTATCTGTACCCCAACACATGGCATAGGTCTGCAGGCAGGGAAGGAAGAACTCCTATGGTAGTTCTCCCCTCCCTGATTACAGATATGAGCTGAGGAAATCCCCTACAGAGGATTCCCTGACTTCCCAACATGGGGAAGAACATTTGCAAACATGGGGTTCAGCGCACAGCAAATTCTTCAGTTGTCTGTGGAGCATAACATATTGTGGTAGAGCTGTTCATGCTCCACAGTCGGTGTCTATTTCCAGCCAGGGAACCACATATAGAATTAGTCTGTGTTCATTTCTTCATACCACCACTTCTCTCATGAATGAGAGAAAAACTAAGCAAATGATTGCTGCTTAGTAAGTCTCCCTCTTATTACATGGTGATAAGTAGTTTCTGTTGAATTATACACTAAATTAAAAATGCCATTTGAGCAGATAGTTGTATTATTCCTGTAGTTTAGAAACCAAGTAGTGCTTACAGGATATTCAATTAATATTATACTTGTATCTTTAATTAGATTTCTCTAATTGTGTTTGAAAAGCTTGAACTATGCATTATTTTAGATGTTCATACAATGAAATGTTATACTCTTCACTAATCAAAACATACAAGCGTAATTATGAAGCAGAATTCTCTCACTTACCTTAACATAAATTTAAGTTTTCTATTTGGCAAATGTCTTGAATGTTAAAATGAATAAATAACTTTCTTTATCTCAGTAAACATAACTGGAGATATAGCTGACTGCATCTGCAGCATTTAGGATTTACATTTTAGGATTGCTATGCATGGTTTGTTTAGTTAATTGATTTTGCACATTCTTACTGATTTATGTTTATTCATGGTTCATGTAATGCAAATGCTGACCAATGTTTGAAGAGAATATTTGGAATTCAGATAGCTCCTCTGAATGAAAGAAAAAGGTGATGATAACAGATTATACTTCAGAGACTGGAAATATACTTCTAGTCACACAACTTAATCCCTGATCACATAATGAAGTTTAAAAAGCCAACTATAATTATGTGTCAGTGGGTTGGAAATTCACAGTTTGGTCAAAAATCAGTTAGGTATTCAAGGCAAAAGCCCTGAAATGTAATTTTTTTAGTAACTAGATACAAGATTTGTTTGCCTCCTGCCTGAACAAAAAAGTTATAAAAAGAACACGTGAAAAGCACTAATTTCATAGATCTCATAGATTTCTTAGACATTAAGCCTGGAAGGGACCTCATAAGATCATTGGGTCCAGTTCCTGGCCCAAGGGACAGGAAGTCGGCGAGGGTCAAAGGATCCCAGCAAGATAAGTGTTGAAATGTTTCTTAGAAATGTCCAGAGGAAGTGCTTGCACCACCTTTTGCGGGAGTCTGTTCCAGGCCTTGGGGGCTTGGACAATAAAGAAGTTTTTCCTTATGCCCAGCCTAAAACAGTCTTGCAGGTGTTTGTGGCCTTTGGACCTTGTGGTCAATCATATCCCCCAAGTCTGTGTCAGCTGTGGTGTTAGCAAGTGTAGCTCTGCCAAGCCTATAACTATAATGCAGCATTTTTTTTTTCCCTGAGGTGGAGCACTTTGCATTTCTCTGTATTCAGTGCCATCAGGTTTTCTTCCGCCCACCTTGCTAGCCTATCAAGTTTGGCCTGGATCACCAACCTATCCTTAAGTGTGGACACACTTTCCCAAAATCTGGTGTCATCAACAAACTTGCCCAGTCTGCTTCTGACACCAGTGTCCAGGTGGTTTATGAAGACATTAAAGAGTACAGGTCTCACAACAGAGCCTTGAGGGAAACCCCTAGTCACTGAGTGCAAGGTTTATTTGGTTCTGCCAACTACCACTCTCTGGGTCCAACCTCAGAGCTAGTTCCTGAGCCATTGTACTGTGGAGTAGTCATGGCTGCAGTTGCCCAATTTTTCCATGAGGACATCATGGGACACCAGGTCAAAGGCTTTATTAAATTCCAGATATATGATATCAACCTCTTCCCTTCCGTCATAGAAGAAAATGAGATTGGTCAAGAAAGACCTACCTGCAACAAACCTGTCCTGGCTATCCCCCAGAATGTTGCCTTCTGTTAGCCCATCAAGAATGGTTTCCTTGATATTTTTTTCCAAAATCCTCCCAGGGATTGAGGTCAAACTGATTGGCCTGTAGTTTCCTGGGTCTTCTTTCTTCCCTTTCTTGAAGATGGGCACCATATTGGCCCTCTTGCAATCTTCAGGTACTTTGCCCAGGCACCACGAGTTCTCAAATATCCTTGCCAGTGGCTGCACTATGATGTCTGCCAGTTCCTTTAGCACTTTTGGGTGCAATCTATCTGGACCAGCTGCCTTCTGGGGGTCCAGCCTCTCAAGATGCTTTCTCACAAGATCCATGCCAACGGTGGGCATATATTCACCCTCACCCTGATCATCCCGTATCATGTTAGGCAGGGTGGTCCCTTTGGGCTGGTGAAAAACTGACACAAAATAATCCTTAAGCAGATTGACTTTTCCCTGGATGTTGAGAGTCAGCTGGTTTATCGGGTCCAATGTTGCCCTTGTTTTTCTTTCAACTCCCCACATAGGTGAAGAAAGACCTATTATTGTCCTTGATTCATGTAGCCAGTTAGAATTCAGTTACATCCTTGACTTTCCTACTTTGCTTTCTGCAGGTACAGACCAGTGCAGAATGCTCCTCCTTAGTGATGTTTCCAGTATTTCATTTCTTATATGCCCATAAGTACTTTGTGTACTTCTAGAGAAATCGACTATATGACTGTTTTTGGCAGTACAGGAAACATTTTGTGGGGGGCAGTGAAACATTGTCAGTGAAATTCACATTGTCAGGGAAAATTAAATCCCTTAAAATGTATTTAAATAGATATGCAAAATAACAAATGTTCAGAGTAATTAATATAAGTATAACCATATTAAAATTTGCACTAGTTAAACTATTTAGGCCATGTGTAGATGAAATGAGAGGCATGTGTTCACAACACTTTAAAGTGGGCTAAATGCTTTTTCACTTCTAATGGTGTCAGTGTTTGCATGCCACGGTGGTGTATTGTGCATTAATTCCAGCTGCTGTAGGAGACTTGGTGGCGTAACATGCCTTAAATGACTTGGGGCTCAGCAAACTATAACTCTTTTGAGGAATTGTAGTTTGCTGCCCCTACAGCCATGGAGTGAAGCACTGGCCTCCATACAGCTCCACAGCTCTGCAGTAAGCCCTGCAGGCAGTCTGGCAGCAGCCTGGGAAAACAGCTCCTCCCAAGAAAAGTGGCAAGTCTGATCTTCCCCACCCCTACTCCCTAGAGCCTGCCTGCCTGCCTGAGCTGCATGAGGGCCTGGTGCTTCCCTTTGTGCTGTGGTGTCCCCAGGGACTACCCAAGCCAGATGCCTGTGGGCGAGTGCCACCTGGGGGGTGGCTGCAGTTGCTGAGGAGGGAAGCACCAGCCTCCCTCCACCCACACACGCCAGGGACTGCTCCACCCGCTGGCAGCTCACCCGCCCCTCCCTGCCAGACAGGCAGGTAAGCCAGTGGGGTGTGTGCAACACACAGGGGTTTAATCAGCCCTAAATTGAAGCGGTGTTTTTTAAAACCCACCACTGCAATTTAGGGCCCCCATTTTGTCTACACCCACCCTTAAAAAAGCTAGCTATATATCCATTTATATTTTATAATGGAATTCTAACTGATTAAAATAAGATTTTAACTGGCAAAAATTGATGCGTATTAGGAATTTACACAAATTTAACTGTTATTTAAAAATCAACATATTTAAATCACAACAGTTTTAATACAGAGAAGCATAGAATGAAAAAGCAGGAATCTGAGATTTTGATTATATTAGTACAAATACAAGTGTAAACAGCAAATATATTTTGTGTAAAATCTTACAACTTCAGAATTGTGTTTTGTTCCATAGTGAAAGAAAAACACAAAATTTAGATTTTTTTCTTGGAATAGAAAATCCAGAAAAAATAGAGTTTCAATGTGACAAAATATTTGTGTCATAAAATCCATCTTGTCAAGTCTTTGGACCTGATTATAACTATGCCTTTCCAGGCAGAGATGAAAAAGAGGTTAGTAAAGTGTCTCTGGGAATGACAAATACTATTGCTGAACTTGGTCCATACTGTATGCACCCGGTGGGCAGCAGCTATGTGCCCCTGGTGCTGGCTTCAGTGCAGACCTGTAGGCAAAGGTCACTGCGGCTCCTGCCTTGGGCCTGGGGGGCAGTGCATCCTGCTGTAGACACTGCTTCCACTATGCTGGCCAGAGACAGAGTCCATAGCTACTGGGCAGGATGTGTCAGGGAAGGGCCCCGGGCTGTGGAGGGGTGGTGGACAGGCCCAGGGCCCTGATGAATCTTAATCTGCCCATGGAGATTGCAGGGGATTCTCACCATGAGCATATTGGACTGCTGCACTCTAACCTGAGGTGTGAGTATTCAAGTGGGAAAAGCCTGCATGAGGATTCCTGTGGCATGTATATCTTAATGCTGGACCTGAACATAGGGTGTAAATTGCAGGCTGTCATGCCCCAGGTTGGGGTTTGGCACCCAGAGCCCTTGTCCTGCTGGACCAGGGCTCTAAATCCCTGGGAGTGGCAGGGATCAAACCCTGTAGACAACATCCCTAGGCACTGTCTGTAGATTCCAGTGAAGCAGATCAGCTGTGCCAGGACACATCCCAGCGCAGCTGATTCCACTCTGAAAATATGTCTATCATACACTATGAAGGGAAGGCTGGGGAAAAGTGTCCAACACGCCTTTGTGCTTAAGCAATCGCTTCATAATGTTAAGGTTCCTTGATATATTACTATAGTATGTATACCATTGAAGGCATTATAATTTAGAGTAGGGTTGGGTATTTGACCAGTCAAATAAAGTTCAGTCAATTGAACAGTCAAATATTGGTCAACAATTGTGAAAAGTTGCCAAGATGTCCAAATAATGCACAGAAAAAGCAGTTATTTTCCATTAAGAAACATGTCAGAAAACAATAAAAAAACATAATTCTGTCAAGAAAACTATAAAAAGTAAGGGTTTTTTTGGTAAAATTTCTATAAAACTTTGATTGGTCAAAAA
This sequence comes from Crocodylus porosus, assembly GCF_001723895.1. Taxonomy (NCBI): domain Eukaryota; kingdom Metazoa; phylum Chordata; order Crocodylia; family Crocodylidae; genus Crocodylus; species Crocodylus porosus. Next base: position 7,823,587 of record NW_017728907.1, read on the forward strand.
TATGCAGTCAATTTGATCGGTTAACTAACAATATTTGAACAGTCAATTGACCAGCTTGTTGATGCTGATACAGAGTGCCTATGACAGTGACAACTAAAACAATAGAAAACAAAGCCTTTTGTGGTTCTTTTTGGTGGCAATTAACACATACTGGTCATATGAACACGTGTGCAAATCTAATAATGAAATTATTTGTATGGCAGGAAAAGATCCAAAAGAGACAAACAGAAGAAAAGCATGTACATCAATAAAAATACCAATAATTTAAATGAGTATTTTACTAACATTAACAGAAATCCTGCCCCCCCAAAAAATAGTAGAAGGAAACACAATGATAACATTATGGTAAAGATAATATTTTTAAAAAGCCATAAAGAGAGCAAAGGAAACATTGAAGAAAATCCCTAAATGAAAATAAATGGGTAAATATAAAAATGGCAAGGAAGTTGGTAATTATTTTATAGGTTTAATTGTATTAATAGTCAGAGCTTTATTAAACACATTTCTCAGTATAACCCAAGGATATTGATGCGATAGTGCTTCTAAGTAGTGTCAAATCCTTAAAAGGGTGAAATGCAGTTTGCTATTTTGGGGGCATAATTCTTAAGAGAGTCCTTATTTTTCAGATGAAACTCAGTGACAGAATCTCCTGCTAGGCAATGCTTGTCATCCATCTGCTTGTTGCAAAAATCTGTCACACCCAATGAACATCAGAAGGAAAATTGATTGCTGTTTATGTTTCTGAAGCTTAACAATGTCTAACATTTCCTTCTTTAGACATTCCCCTTTTATTTTTAACTAGTCTCTAACTAGTAGTAGAGAAATCCTCATCCTCAGAAGCATCTGATACCGGGACAACTAAACAGAATTAGTTCTTTCTAAAATGACTCGCCCATTTGTACAAGAGGACCAAAAACTGCACATAAACAAGCAAACAGGGGGTTAGCAGTCTTTTCAATCCTTCAGCTGTTCCTTGCTTGTGTTCTTAAGGCTAAATTCCAGGCTCTCCTCAGACCTCTACTGGAGATGAAAACAGCAGTTACTAGTGCTCATTTCATGCTTTTTATGAAGCAGCATTATTGCTTCAGGTTCTATCAGCTACTGATGGCTTTACCTGTGATGCTGCAAATTGGTCCCCATTGACAAGAGAAAGCACAGTAGACTACTCAGTATCTCTTCCTGAATTCAACAGGGGAGTGGCCTAATTAGTTGCCTTCGAAGGGAGGGCAAAAAAGTTGATTCATCAATAGGTGAATCGGCCTGTATCTACTTAGCATTCTAGACGAGACTCAGAAGAAAAATAAAAAAACAAGTACATTTCTGTTCAAGAGGGGGAAAAAGAACAAAATAAATAAATACATTTTTAAAATTGGCATGGTGACTTGGGATAAAAGGAGACCTAATATCAATCACATATACTCTATTCCTCTCCTTTTCATACCCTCCTGGAGTGCAAGACTCCAAAACATTAATAAAAATTTAACCCTCTGAAAGACAGAATTATGGTTCATGCTGTGGATGATTACAGTGAGAGTTTGGCTGGTCCCAGTGTATCATTGGTATCAATGACCCCCCGACACATATGGATTCCACATTCTGAGCTAGGATAGAGCAAGAAGGGAAAGTCTGGGTCTGAATTCCCATGTCCTCTTTTTGTCATGAGAATGTGTGAGTTAATACAGTCAGAATACATTAATATTTATAAGCACTCTGCAAAAGTATAAAATATATGACAGGAGCAAGGCACAGGGGCATCAGAACTGGGAAAAAATATAGAAGATAATCTGGCCATGCATTTTTCCAGAAATAACTATTAAATGCTCCTGACATTTAGAATGGGGATTTTAGGTAGGGGAAGACATAGGATAACTTGAAAGAATGAAAAGAAAATTCAAGTTGTTATGGTCCTTTCCTGTAAGTTATGACCTTGCTTTATATGGTCAAATGGGGCCCTTGGAAAATAAGGTCACCTACTGTGAAAAAAAGGTGGCAAAGTTAGATCTATAGAAATCAAGTATAATTTTTCGGGCTTCAGAAGGAGTAAATAACAAAGAAAGACATAGCAAATTAGAGATAAAAATAACAAATCTGGCCACTCATTCTGACAGCACCTCTGTGAAGAGAAGGAAGAGGAGGAAATGAGTGTCATAAAAGTATCTTTTCATAATTTGGAAATGGATACATTGATAGGTATGTTACAGCAGAGGTGAATTTAAAAAAAGCAAAACTGTCAGTTATGTCTCTCAGTATTAATGGCACTACATATCTATCTTTAACCCATGTTGGCTGCAGACAGCAATGTGTTCTGAGTTACAGCAGGAAGCTGTACTTCTATCTGCACCCATTGTGGACAATGACATTCACAAAATCTTTTATAGCTTCACATGTCAAGCTAAGTGTGAAGCTATAACAGATGTTGTGAATGTCATTGTCCACAATGGGCACAGACAGAAGTGCAGCTCCCTGCTGTAACTCAGAACACTTTGCACCCAACATGGGTTAAAGCTGGATATGTAGTGCATTTATACTGAGGGATATAATGGAAAGTTTTGATTTCAGTGTTGTTCTTTGTGAAATCTTGGATTTCTCCTTGAGTTTATAAATGCTCTGAATTGCCTGCTACACACCAGTGACTCAGAGATCTTTACAGCATGCAGGAAAAAAAAAAAATTAATCACCATTGCATTTGAAAGCATTTGTCATGGCCCAAATGAGTATTCTTAAAATGAAAAAGTAGCACAGTAAAATGTTAGCTAAATTGCTACAACTTGGTTTTATTTCATGTCAAGGCAGATTCTAAAGGTAGCTCAACTGAAGTCAATGAGTTTGGAACGTTAAACAAATTGAGATTCTGGAATGAAGTGTCCAGTATATCCAAGATAAGCCTCTCTGTGGTGAGTAGAAAGTAGAGCAGGGTGCACCCTAAAGATTCATTCATTTAGAAAGACATAAGCTTTCATAAGCAACATTCTGCTTTTCTAGATGCTCTAGTAAAGAAAATCCTAATATCTCTGAATAGGGATGCATGCACCTTACCTGACATGCTTCAATCACTTAGGGCTTAAATCTGTTTCATACAGTATGCAGAAATAAGAGAGTTAGTTAGTGAATTCAGGAAAGCTGTCAAGAACAGCAGAGTTTTCTTGAGGAAGTCGTTAGCTTCATGGAAATGTAGCTAGCTGCTGGGTTTTTGTTCCTTTTGAGTTGGCTAAAGATTACTGGTGCAACCACAAAATGGGTACTGTGAAGAAAGGGCCTGATCAGATACCATTTTTCTATCACCTGCCTGGGGAATAAAGTAATACATGGTATTTTGCCTTTTCACCCCCCAAAATCTGTAAAATCTAAAATAGTGTCCTTTTTGATTTAGGGGGCTCCTTTCTTGGTAGGGGAACATCATACTGGCAGAATTTCTGTCCAAAAGGGTGAGGAAAAATATCCCAGAAAACTGCAGCACTAGGAACAAGCCAACTGTGTGTATTTGAAGTCTACAAGAGGGAGAGATTTACTGTACGTGTATTTTGACACAGAGGAGAAAAAATTGAACACTGAAGGATGGGATATTGATAGTTTGGCACCCTATATTTGGAATTATCACAATATTCAAAGTTGTCTACCCTAATCAAATGATTTAGTTGTAATATATTATTCTAATGACAAGGGTTTACTTATAAAATCAAAAATGACCTACAAATTTAGGTTGTCAGGTGAATAATTATCTATTATGACCTGTGTATTCATCAGCTGGCCTAGTTCCCACTTCTCAAATTTCAGTCTCCTATTCCCACTTTGCTAACAAAATTAATTCAGTAGCAGTAATGAAAAGAAGGAAAAATACAACAGAAACAAGGCATCTAAAGATAAGAAATCCATCCATAGTCTTCCATCCATCTAGCTCTTACATGTTGCATTGTATGTATGTAACAGTGTGATCTGAGCTTTCCAGAGCTAAAGAAGCTGCTACTAACCAGCAACATCCTTTTATGAAAAGGTGTGTTGTCCTGACAGAATGAATCATCAGAATCAAATGGGGAAAAATCTGGTGATGGTCTGAGGATCTTAGTTTTATAAAGGATGAAAGAGCTCATTTGAAACAAAAAAGTTAGTGAACTAAGAAGAGCTGTCAAGAACAGTGGAGTTTTCTTAAGGAAGTCTTTAGCTTAATGGAAAGGTAGCTAGGCTGTTGCTGGGGTTTTGTTCCCTTCGAGCATAGGCAGAGGAAGAAAAAAAAATGTGGGGGAGGAGGCTGAGCATGTGTGCACACATGCCTCCCCCATGGGAAAGTCTGCTGGGGGAGGGGAAAGGGCCATGGCGGGGGAGCAGCATTGCCCAACACTACACTACTCCCAGCTGCCTCCTGGCCCTAGCTGCCACTCCGGCTGTGCCCCCAGGCCCAGCCCTGGTCCCAACTGCCTACCTACCCCAGCCCCAGCTGTGCACCACCCAGGGGGGCCCAGACACAGGGGCTGGAGCACGGCCAGCCTCAGCTGCACTACTGGGACAGAGGATATGCCTGATCCACATCATCCTGTCGCAGGGCACTAAGGTGCCTGCTCCTTTAAGACCAGAAACTACCTAGGGAGAGGGCCCTAAGAGTCAGACAGAAATGCCACAGGTGCAGGTTACTATGGCAGCAGGCTAATAAGGGTATTAGCCTGCACTGCACCCGGTCAGCTGACTGAAAGAAGCCTGGTGCCTGGGCATATATAAACTCCAGGGCTGAGACCAGCAATAGTTAGTTCTCTGGCAGGATTCAGGGGAAGAAGCCTCCAGGGAGGAATTGCCCAGAGGTGCTGTGGCTGCAGCTGCCTAATATGCTGTATTTAGGGCTAATGGGGCTCCAGGAGCTCACCAGGTAACCTGGCCAGTGAGGCACTTAGTACTGGGGGGAAGTTTGACTTGTTTAAAGGGACAGAGCACACCCTGAACTACTTGTCTTGTGTTTTAGCCCAGGGGCTCATATTTTAGTTGTTTATAGACCAGTGCATTGGGCTGAGGTTACTGAGGAAGGAGGAGGCCACATTGGGAGCCCACTACAGTGTGGGGACCCCAGTGCCAGGGAGTGTGGTGACAAAAGGAATGAGTAGACCCCAGAGTTAGGTGTGCAGTGACAAGGTGAGGGGGGGGCAGACCCTAGCGCCAGGGGGTGCAGAGGGAGACAGGGCTGTGGAGAGCCCAGTGATGACTGGAGGCCAAGCTAAACTATGGCCTTGGAGCAACAATGTGTGAATGCCATCTGTGAGGCTTGGAGCATGGTAAAGGCGCGGTTTTGGAGCTATGCATCAAGATCATAAGGCTGAGGGTGTCCCATTAGGCATCCATTTTTGAGTGGGACCCACAATAGTAGCAGGAGGAAAAAGGCTTAGTAGAGGGATTGAGCTCAAGGTGTGCAGAGACAGAACTCAGGTCCCTTGCTTAGAAGAAGAAGGTGAGTGATAGCTACCTGTTCCAGGCTGAGAGTTGATACTCAATGGCCAGTCAGGGTCTTCTCCAGTAAGGTATTGTCCAGAGGGAATCGCTGGCAGGGCCTCTGGGTGGATACATGGCATGGCATAATGCTGGTCCAGATGGAGAAGGCATCCCAAGGAGGTCATCTACCATCCCTTTTATAGGGGTGGGATAAAATGGTGGAGTTGCTGCTTTCTATTCTATTCTTTATTTCCATGTTGCTGGTTTATTGGAGGGTCTTTGTCTTTCAAATATTGGGTTTTGTCACTGGTCCTTGGAGTAGGTCTGTGGTTTCAGGGAGAGTCCATGCAAGGCAGTGGTCCAGTCATTGAGTTGATGGTCTGGTCATTCAACAAGAGCTATTTTTAGGCCTGTGCCATTATGTCTCAAGCACCCTCAGTCACTCTTATTCACCCAGGAACAAATTTACATAGGAGGGGCAGGTATGAGTCACAGTTGCAACACAGTTACCATAGGGTATGCTGGGGCAGGGGACACAAGATGGAAACTTGGCATTACAAGATGGAGACTTGACATTACTTTGGTTAACTTACAGGAACAGGCCTAAATCATATAATATCAATGTAAAACCCAGAGAGTAGTGGTGAATGGGTCTTATTTGACCTGGAGGGATGTGGGGAATGGGGTCCCCCAAGACTTGGTCCTTGGGCCCACACTGTTCAACTTCTTCATAAGCGACTTGGATGAGGGGGTAAAAAGCACCCTGTTCAAATTCACAGATGACACTAAGATGTGGGGGAAAGTAGGCACACTAGAAGGGAGGAATAGATTGCAATCTGACCTAGACGGGTTACAGAGGTGGGCGGATGAGAACAGGATGGGTTTCAACACTGAAAACTGCAAGGTACTGCACCTGGGGGAAGATGAACCACAGCATACCTAGAGGCTGGGGAACTCCCTTCTTGTCAGTGCAGAGGCAGAAAAGGATCTTCGAGTCATCATTGATGCCAAGATGAACATGGGCCGACAGTGTGGAGATGCAGTCAGGAAGGCCAACCGTACCTTGTCATGTATCCACAGATGCATCATGAGCAGGTCCAAGGAGGTGATACTCCCCTTCTATGCAGCACTGGTCAGGCTGCAGTTGGAGTACTGTGTCCAGTTCTGGGAGCCACACTTCAGGAGGAATATGGACAACATGGAGCGGGTCCAGAGGAGGGCCACTCACATGAGCAGGGGGCAGCAGCGCAGGCCCTATGAGGAAAGGCTAAAGGACCTGAACCTGCTCAGTCTCCACAAGAGAAGGTGGCTGTTTACAAACTAGTCAGAGGGGACCAGCAGGCATTAGGGAAGTCCCTGTTCCCCCTGAGCACTACCAGGAGTGACTAGAAATAACAGTTACAAGCTGGCAGAGGGTAGATTCAGACCAGGCATCAGGAGATGCTACTTCACTGTCAGGGTGGCTATAGTCTGGAACCAAGTTCCAAGAGAAGTGGTGCTGGCTCCTACCCTGGGGGTCTTTAAAAGGAGGCTAGATGAACACCTTGCTGGGGTCGTTTGACCCCAGTACTCTTTCCTGCCATTGCAGGGGGTCGGACTTGATGATCTGCTCAGGTCCCTTCCAACCCTACCAACTGTGAAACGATGAAACTATAAAACAGTAAAAATCAATACAAAAATAACAGAACACTATTTACAATATAAAAAGGGGCTTGTCACAATAATGACATACAAAAACTTAGCTTATCTATTACTACTTATGACTACTTATAAAGGAATAGAGAGGGCAGAAAAAGAGTCAGAAATGGTTGGCGAAGGGACAGGAATGTATTTAAAAAAGAAAAATGAGTTTTGCTACACCATGAAGAAAGGGCCTAAGCATACATATTGGCCAAACTAATACAAAGCGGGCATATCTATATGAGACGCTGACTGCACAGTAGCCAAATAATACTGTGCAGTAGAGTGTCACAGCATGGACAGTTCTAATAGGCTACTGCACAGTATTATTAGACTAGCACGCAGTAGCATTACCTAAAAGTAGCTCACCAGTGCTACTGTGCAGTAACTCCGGTTACTGTGCATTTATTTAGTACTTGCTAATATAAGTACTAAATAAATGTGCAGTAATGACTGTGCAGATGTGTCTCATGTAGACACATCCAGTGTGTTTAATGGCTTGATTTTTCTAAATAGGATAGTCTTAAGTTTCTGACTCCAACATTTGTTTTAAAGTCCTGGATCTCTTTGTAAGAAGAAAATTAATGTATGAGTATACTGGTGGGTATCTATTGTTTTAGGATGGCAGCCCAATCCCAGAAATAACACTTGCATATCAAACACCTTAGTATAAAGATTCCTCTTTAGGTAAAGAGTTAGCTTTCTGGAAACTACATAGTTTCTTAAAATAAGTAGTGTTTTGAATTTTTATCCTATCATTTCACTTTCCTTGTGTAAAGCAGGTGTACACTCTGTGTATATTTGAGACTTGGTGGATCCTTTTATTTTACTTTTGAGAAAGCTAAGAGTTACAGTTGCTTTCAAAATCTCCAGAGTCTTGCACTATTTCAGTGGCTGCTTACTATGAAAATAATCCAATTGAACTAATTAAGAACTCATTAAGTATTGTGCTACTTAAGATGAGTAACACTATGTCTGGCATCATAATCAGCCAAAGGGCAAAGGATTTATAATGGGCCCATAAAATTAAAAGTATTCTACTGAAAAATAAGATGTCAGGTTGATGATTTACTGTTAAATATAAGTATCTATTCAAACCTACATCTTATGTTTTAGTAAAATACAATGGTTTATACTGTTAGCAAATTATAAATACTTCACTGTTATTAAAATTGATTAACATTCCATTACGTTGTCATATTCTTTTTGAAATAGGTCCTTGTTTCATTGTGTGGTTTGGACAGATTCTGATATCTGGGACTATTTTGCAAAGCCACAACACTTATTCATCAGAACTACATTAAGAAACAAATACTGGAAAATCTGATGATGAATCACTTAATCTGGATCAATGCAGGTTATTAAAGGAACTTCAATCTTTGACATGTATATCAAAAAACAATGTGTCGTATAGGAACTATTTGATTGTTGCTAATTCTTCTCTAAAATTGAATTCTTAAAAATAACAAATGGATATAAGTTTTTGGTCTGCTTATCAAGGGCTGAGAGAACCCAATACTCTCCTTGGGTATTGCACATACTGAAAATGAAACCTTTTTCACATATTTGATTTTCTTTGATGTCAAAGGATAGAGTCCTCAGTTGGCACAAGTAGCCTACCATCACCAATTTTAATAGAATTATTACCTGGTATAAGATACACTCATCTAGCCAAATAAGATGACAACTTGCATAATTAAAAAAACACTAAAATCATAATGATATACAATTATTTAGATATTAGTGACACAATTATTATTATTATTCAGATGAGGAAACTAAATCATAGAAATGAAATGTCCTGCCTGTAACACATAGGCAGCACATGGAAGAGATGTCCTTGTCTAATACATTATCTATTACACAACATTGTCTTTATGGCTTTATCATTCACATGACAAATAGTTTAAAATAAATTGAAAAAAAAACAGCTTAAATGATCAGAATCAAGATTAATAGTCTTCAAATCCCACACTGTTTTTGAATACTCAGAGGGCACTGAACAGGAATATAACTTTTGAGAAGACTGACTGAAGAAAGGTGGTACCAAAAAGGAGAGTATAACATGTGTGCTTATATGCAGTCTTGGCACAGTAGTAGGGCTATACAAAGCTTCAGTTGCCAATTTGATTCAGAGGGGATTCGGCCCAACTGTGGGGCCAAATCTCCAAATCCAAATTGAATTGGGAGACTCAATAAAAGCTCTGAATTGATTCAAAACATCCAAAATGATTTGGAAAAAATTCAGAGATTTGGACTGGCTGGGGAGAGGCAGGCACAGCTGGGTGGCTTAAGGTTCTCCTGTGGCTCCTTTGGCTATGCTAGTCTCTCCCGAGGTGGGAGGAGCCCCCATGGCTGCTCTGCCTGGTTCCAGCCCCATCATCCCAGCACTTAAAAAAACCCCAACCAAACAAAAAAAGAGCCATGCACTCACCAGCTGCAGTACTCATCCAGAGCCCAGCACCACTGAGTCCCACTGAAGGCTGAGTGCTGCTTGGCTTCAAGTGAGTGTGGAGTGTTTTTTGGTTTCAAGTACCAGGAAGCTGGGCCTGAACAGGGCAGCTATGGGAGCTTCTCCTATGGCTCCCGCTGCTTGGGAGAGGCAGGCATAGCCAGAGGAGCCATGGGAGAACCTGCAGCCACCCAGCTGTGCCTACCTCTCCCCAGCTGATTGCAATCATCAAATCTCTTTGAATCAGCACTGATTCAGCTGAATCAAATGAGGACAAGGATTTGAACCACCGAATCAAATCACTATCCTCCAAATCAGCGGAATTCAAATCCAAATAAAATATTTCCCTATTCACATAGACCTAAATATTATTTATAGCTTATCTGACATCTCCCCTTAAATTTCTGAAAATATTGTTCTCACGTTCATCCTACTGGGTGGATGTTGCTTCATTTTACTGTGGTCAAAGATGTGAGGCCTAGAACGTTACTAGAGCAGCACTACCAGAAAATCTACATCTATGAAAAACAGTAGCACTTCATGTACAGGTAGTTTTAAGCCTGCTGAGACTGTATAATATGCTTTCCTTTGGCATCACATCTTGGATATCACTTAATCCTATGATTTGCATGAACAGTCGGTCCTGACCAGAATTGCTGTTATGCTAGTGTGGTACTTTTCATTTATTCAAAATTATTCCATTTTTTAACGATAACTTATCATAATAACAACATTATATTATTAATTACTTATATTTATTGAAGTAATTATCTGAATTTTATTAGGCTTTTAATTTCAAGAGACTAGCTGGAGAGTGACAAGATACCGAGGACTGATACGGGTCACTATAATTAAAGACATGTTGCAAAGTGCTGCATAAGAAGGAACAGTTATAATATTCATAGTTCACTAAAACCTATAACATTCAAGTAGATGTGAAATTGCTGTATGAGCATTTTTTCCTGACACTGTATGCAAGGAGAGATATGAATAATGTGTTCTACTTGTATGATAGAGTTCCTTTTATTTGTGACATATTTTTTATCTTTCTTTCTTATGATATGATTACTTTCATACCACCTATTACAAAGCTGTGATTAATTTGAATAAAAAAATAACTTAGATGTTCCAATTCAATGTTTCTGCAAGATGATAAAATGGAGGTAAGAGTAGTTTGGCGCGTACAAAGCTTTATATAGGTACCAAATCTCTCCCCAACCCCCTTGGGATAAAGTATTACCATAATCTCACATCTTTAATATAATTACATTTGATCCATCTTTAAAATAATTCCAGCTTTTAAAATCCCTGAAAATATTCTTTAAAACAAACTTTTCAGCAATCCAGACATTTTTCAGTTATTACTCTCAGTTTTGACCAATATCATTTTTCCATATTCAATTTTGGGTTTTGGGTGGTCTTTCTGTGTCCCTGGTTAAAGTGTGCTTATTATCTGAAGTGATAAAGAGTAAGTTTTTATTTTCTCTGCCATTATACAACAAAATAGCTGAGTATGAAATGCTAATACCCATGGCAAAATTCCAGTTTTCTTTTGGCTTCTAAGGAAGGAGTAGTTAGCTTGCTTTATGGAAATGTCCCTGGCTTTGGTCCTGCAAACACCATGCAGATGTTTAAATTTATTCATGTAATTAATTCCCTTGAATTTTGCTACTCTGCCTAACTTTTTACATTGTTATTAACCTTTCCAAAACTAGTCTATGAGCACAAAAGATTTGGTCTTCCTGTAAGTGGGCCATCACCTTCTGGATAACTTAGTATTTTCCTTATGTATATATTTAAAAATTGCCTCAATGAAAATATTTAGAAAAGTTCAGAAAGAAACAGAAAATTACAGAGTAGAAAATCACTATTGAAATTTACAAACAGTAGAAAATTATTACTGAATTTAACTGTCAAAATATGAACAGAAAACTTCTATTGACAATACTTTCTCCAGGTGTAGCCCCCACTTAAAGTACTTATATCAAGTTGATAAAATTCATTTTTGGCAATATATTTGTAGAGGAATTGTATAATATTAAAAAAGTAATACAATAAAAACTGAGATCACTTATTTATAGTTACTGCCTAGAGCCTGAGGCTCAATCCTACAAACACTTAATGTTGAGTTCAGTGCCAGAATTTAGGGCCTAATCCTATGAATTGTTAGGTTCCAATCTTAAAACTGGTGTACATTAGTGCAGAGGTGTATCTTCAGAGTAGTTTGAAGGATCCAGGTTTTCAACTGTTGGAATAGAAGAGTGGAGAAAGAAGCATGTAGGAGATGAGCTTTGACAAGCAGGTCAGGGTTGAATGATGGACACAGAATATGAGGGCAAGAAATTTGAACTTGATGTACAGGACAATGGCATGCCAACAAAACAACTCAGACTGGAGAGTGACATGGTCAAATCATCGGTGAGAATGGTTATCTTGCCAATTGTGGTAGTTTCTTGTTGTTTGTTAGGTTGGGTTTTATTTGGGGGGGAGGGGCATGGCTTTATGATTGCCTTTTCTATTTCTGCAAATTCGTAGTTCTTCTAAAATCAGTTCCTAACTTGACAGATATTTTGGTCTTCAGTTTTCTGTTGAATGAATGTCATCAAGTGACAACCCATTCTTCACTGTTCTCTTACTTATTTTAACAGTGTTAAAAATGGACCATTCAGACTCCACAGCCTTTTTTAGTCACTTCTTTCTTTTTTTTAACGCTAAACCACTGGATTGGGGACTAGCGATTACAGATCTAAATTCAACTATCATTGCAAATGGTTTGAAGTCATGATCTTTTAAATTTGTGTTTAAATTCCAAATCATACATATATATCTGAGAAATAATCTGTAGTATCATGGGTGGAAAGTTTGTCAGGCCCCTTTTGACATGGAGAATAAGTAATCTGTAGTTACTTTAAGCTACACAGGGTGCATACATGAGGAGCTTTACTACAGAGTTGACTAATTAGCTCCACAGTAAAACATCACCATATGCACATGCACCCCTATTAGGCCAGAGTAAACTAATTAACTCTACCATAGGATAGTACCACCCAACACAAGTACTACCCTATGGCAGAGTTATTTGCTCTTCTGCAATGCATGTGCAGATGGTAAACTGGGCTGGTTGAGGCACAAGGGTTCTACAGTGTGGAAGCTGCTTGCCAGGTAGCCCCGCACTATAGCACACTCATTCCCCAGCCATCCCTTCCACAGCAGGTTGATACAGGGGGAGCAACTCAGGGTTAACAGGCTAACCCCCCTCCCTCTGCTAGCTGGGGCTGAGCTGCCCTGGCTCAATGTACTGCAGTCCTGGGCACATGTGTAAACACTGTACCTGAGAGCAGTATCTCTGACACAAAGTGCACTGGAGTTGATTGCATCACATTCATATCATGTGTAGATGCTCCAACATAATGCTACTGCAGCTGTACATAAAGAAAGAGATTAGGCATACACAATCAGTTGTTTAACCATAGTATCTTCCAATTGTGCTATCTCAGAGAAGTAAGAATAACAATTTAGAACAGGTACATAACTTTTCCAGCTAATGTAAACAATTATATACTTACTGTTCTTGAAGGTATATAATACAAGTTTTGGTGCAAGAGAAGATTTTGAGGGATCAATCATGGAACAGATGTTATGAAAACACAGAAGACTAGATTGCATTTTGTATAGATAATGCTTAACTCAGTAATATTAAAGGCCTTAATGCATCTTTTTATTTATTAATTTTTCTATACTACTAAAGCATTACTATCCCAATGCCTTTAAACAAGCTCCAATCTAATACCGACAGCTCACTGTTGAATTGGTGGTAGTGACTGGGAATATACTGGGGACATACCCTATGAAGAAAGGAAGTAAGGCTATTATAGTTGTGCAGCTAAGGTGTGGCAACTGGTTCAGCACCCCTGAGTATTGTCTTTGGGTGGGGGGAATGCACTGCCACTGCTGCTATACAACTGCTGCCCATCCAGCCGCCCTGTTATGTTTCTGGGCTACTTGCATGAGGTGTCTGTAGTATACCCTTAATTACTTTCTTAACAGTCCTATCATCAGCCAAAATTTTAAAGAATGTGTCTTCATCCACCAGTTTAATGTGTCTTCACTCACCAAATCTCCCCCTCTCAGGTTTGTACTTACTTGACAACTATATATTCATGGATGAAAAATAATTTGTATTCTTAGGGGGATGTTTGTCAACCCCATTTTGCACTGAGAGTGATTGATTTATAGTTAGTTTCAGCTAACACAAATCTCCATTCAATAAAAAAAAATAAACTTTAACCTCTGTGGAACACAGCCAAAGTCTCCTACTCAGCATATTGAACAAACTGTTGTTCTTCGCTTTTGATTATACTGCTGTAAGAGAAATGTACCAGTACCCTTCTCAGAAGCATATATGGACAAGTTTTTACTCTGCCACAATGCATGTGTAGATGGTGACCAGGACTGGCTGAGGCACAAGCCAGCTAACTAGCCCCACACTGTAGTGCCCTCATGCCCCAGCTACCCCTCTACAGAATGTAGAGCTCGGGGCAAATATAAAGGTGAATATACTGCCCATCTTCAAGAAAGAGAAGAAAGGAAATCCAGGAAACTACAGAAAAATCATCCTTACCTCAGTCCCTAGAAAAAATCATGGAACAGGTTCTCAAAATAATTAATTTCTAAGCACTTGGAGGAGAAGCAAGTGATTAGGAACACTCAGCATGGATTCACCAAGGGCAAGTAATGCCTTACCAATGTGATTGCTTTCTATAATGAGATAACTGTCTCTATATGGGGAAAGCAATAGATGTGAGATACCTTGATTTAGCAAGGCTTTTGATACCATCTCCTTTATCATTGTTGCAAGCAGACTAAGGAAGTATGGGTTGGATGAATGGACTGTAAGGTGGATAGAAAGCTGGCTGGTTTGTTGGGCTCAAGTGGTAGTAATCAATGGCTCAGTGATTAGTTGGCAGGCCATATCAAGTGGAGTGCTCCAGGGATTGGTCCTGGGGCTGGTTTTTTTCAATATCTTCATTAACGATCTGGAAGATGGGATGGATTGTACCCTAGGCAAGTTTGTTGATGGCACAAAGCTGTGGATGTAGTAGATACACTGGAGGGTAGGGCTAGAATTCAGAGTGACATAGACTAATTGTAGGATTAGGCCAAAAGAAATCTCATGAGGTTCAATAAGGAAAAGTACAAAGTCCTGCACTTAGGATGAAAACATCCCATGCATTGCTGCAGGCTTGGGACCAATTGGCCATCAGCACCTCTGCAGAAAAGGACCTGAGGGTTACAGTGGACAATAAGATGGATATGAGTTGACAGTGTGCCTTCGTTACCAATAAGACTAACAGCATACTGGGCTGCATTAGTAGGAGCATTGCCAGCAGCTCAAAGGAAGTAATTATTTCCCTCTATTTAGTACTGGTCAGGCCACATCTTAAGTACTGTGTCCAGTTTTGGGCCCCCCACTATAGAAAGGGTTTGATAAGTTGGAGAGTTTCCAGCAGAGGGCAATGAAAATGGTTAGGAGGCTGGAGCACCTGATTTCTGAGGAGAAGCTGAAGGAACTGGGCTTAGTTTGGAGAAGAGATGTCTGAGAGAGGATTTGATAGCTGCCTTTAACTACCAGAGCGGGGTTCAAAAGAGGATGGAGCTAGACTGTTCTCAGTGGTAGCAGATGATAGAACAAGGAGCAATGGTCTCAAGTTGTAGCAAGGGAGGTTTAGATTGGATATTTTGGAAAAAAAACCCATAATATTTCTCACTAGGAGGGTGGTAAATCACTGGAACAGGTTACCTAGTGGGGAGGTGGAATCTCCAAGCTTGGGGATGGTCTAGCTGGGGATGGTCCTCCTTTGAGCTGGAGGTTATACTAGAAGACCTTCTGAGGTCCCTTCCAAACCTAACTTTCTGTGATCCTAAGTTTTGTGCTTATGGTCCCAGAAACTCATGATGAGGACTTCTTCCACTAACTTCTTGCATTTCTCAGTCTGTTTATTAAGATTTGTATCACATGCATCAGGGATTTTTTGTACAGTCATACTCTTAGGTTGCTGGTTCAGTCAGCTAGATGAAGCACATGTTTCCCTAAATATCTCATGATTTCAAGGACTCATTTTACCCCTTTATGTTGGGAAAATTTTCCATAATGATTTTAATCTTACTTGTAAACATGGTTGTGCTAACTTCTCTTCATAGTATTTCTGTTAATGGAATTGATGTATTTTTGTTTTGCTTTTTTGTTTTGTTTTGTTTTGCTTTGGCCCCAACTGCGTAGGCAGGGGAGGCGGGGGGGAATCCCCATCTGCTCACTTTTCAGGGCAAATCAGGGCTCAGGGCACCCTGGACTAGCGTGAAGGAAACCCTATAAGGTTTGGAGTTCCTTCCACATGGGCAAATGTTTGGTTCAGGCAGGATCCAGCAGCAGCCCATGGCAGTGCTGCCCCACTCCCACCTGCAATGGTGGGGTTGATCTATGGCTGAACAGGGTGTGTGGGAGAATACCCCTCTCTTCCTGCTGCAGGGTACTTCAGGGCTGAGGGGATCCCAGACCAGAGCCAAGGGGCTCTGTTCCTGTGCTTCCCCATCCAATGCCTTGTGGAGCTGACAGGTGCAGGCAGGATGCAGGCTGGGAAGAAGAGGCAGAGGCTTTGCTGCCTCAGCTCTGTGATAGCTCATGGACAGAGGCAGCTAGGCTCTGGGCTGGAGCAGTAGAGTGTGAGCAGGCCTACCTGTTCCAGCAGGCCGCCCTGTGAGAAGGGGAAGCCAGTGGACTGTGAGGTAACTTGTGTTGGGAAGGGATCTGGGACAGAAGGTTGATAGACCAGTTAAAGTGATTCAATCTGATACTACTATCTTAAACCAGGTTCAGCCAGTTTGAAACTGGTCTATGTGCACTGAACTTATGTTCTGTTATAGGTTTAGACTGGTTTCCAAGCACATATACAAGTTTGTGTGTGATTTCTGTGCCTAGTCTTACTTCCTATCTTTGCAGTGGCCAGACATTTACAGTGGCCTTATCCCCCTGCTTTACCTGCAGTAAATTAGAATATATTTGATGTTTCAAGCACCATGCCTGGTAGACACAGTTTTGACAAAGTTTTTAGGAACAGATTAGACAAATGCCTGTCAAGGATGGTGTAGATACATTTGATCCTGCCTTGAGCAGGGGTTTGGACTAGACAATGTGACTGAGGTCCTTTCCTGTGTTACATTTTTATGATTCTATAATTCTGTCTGTTGTGTAGTACAGGAATGCCGCTAGATTGATTCTTCCACATACTCTTCTTCCTAGAGCAATGATCCTCTCCTGCTCCTCTCTTATTCTTTGCCTTAGTGCAAGATGAACTTTTTCATGGGGCAAGAACTGTGAAGATGTTCAGCTTTAATCTATATTACAAGAGCTGCATTTTTTCCTGGAAGGCAGCCTGAACCCTACACTACCATAATTGACTTGGTTCCCTCCAATGAATACACTTTCTCAATTAGACCAAAGGCTTGACACATATTTAATTTAGTACCACTTTTCCATAGTACAAATTTGCATCTTTTCCAGTTTATTCCCCCTGACACACACACACTCCCTTCCCCCTTTCCCATACATTGCATCTGTTCAGGGACAAACTTACAACTATAAACTGAGTATTAACCTGTTTACCTTTTACTGTCTTTATAGTATACTTTATGGTATGGCTATTGTAAAATAGTAAGGATAGTAAAAATATTCTTTTATCAAAGATTATTTTGGTTAAGAAAGAAACCATACAGATTCTAGTGGTTTTACTGATTGTGATCATCATTGTAACCAGTGGCTGAATCACAATATACATCTTTTAAATTAAAATCCCAACCCCAAACAGAAAGAAATCCACAATAAATCCTTCTGCCCTGTAGTGGCCAGGTTATCTTAAAATAACAACTTGTACTTTCTTTTTATGTGGATTTTGAGTATTCCTACATCTCATTTTCAACTGCTTTTCCTTGCTTATGAGGAGTAAGATCATACTTTTCTAAAGAGCTATTTAAATTATTGCCTGTTTCCAAGACAGTAACATTGACATAAAGTGTCACAAGGACTGAGATAAAAAAATGGCAACACAGTGGTTTCACCCTAGCAAAGATCCAGTCAGAAAAGAGAAGCTTTCTTATTTGAGCTTGCAACTCTGCAGACATGCAACAGTGACCTTCACAACTACCTGTAACAGGGGCTCCTGTTCATTTAAGAGAACACAGCAGACCAAACTATCTGTGTGGGGCTGTGGTGGCAGGAGCTCAGGGTGACCCTTAATTAAAAGGAGAAACTCCTGTGTGTAGCTGGGGAGCCATCTGATGGAAAGAGGGGCAGAGTTTTGAGGCATGTGAGCCCAGGACCTGAGCCAGAGTCAGCCATGTGGTACTGCAGGCAGCAGGAAGAGATGCTCCAGACCAGGATGGCCTCAGAAAGAGACTGACTGGTAACTAGGACATCTCTGAGAGATGCAAATATAGAACTAAAGGGGACTTACAGCCTATGAGGAAGATGGTGACCCAGCAGAAGAAAGGTTTTTTTGTTACATAGCTTGTGGGTTTGCATTATACTTTCGTTAGGGACTGGAGAACCAGATAGTAGCTGGGGGGGAGGACAGGGGACCACACAAGAGTGCCTCCAGATTTTCAAACCTATAAGGGGCAGGCTCCAACTGAGAGGGCCAGGACCTGAGCCCCAACAGAGAGGAAGTGGCAGGATTCAGCTGAGAGGGCTAGAGTCTAAGCCCCAACCACAGTGAGATTGGCCAAGGGCCAGAGAAAGCTGAGGCTCAGAAGCCGGGCAAGAGAAAGTGGGTCTATGCAAGCTGTCTACAGCAAAGAGTAACCAATGGAGTAAAGCCAAGGAGGCCGAAGCCTGTACAAGCTGGTGCATGAATCTGAAATAACATCTTCAGGGCATGGGTATGGCTGTAAGGGTAGAGGGAAGCCATGAATCATAAGGTGATTGATGCCCTGGAGCACTAACAGGGACAAGGTGGGGGAGGTACTTAGGGCACTGAAGAACACGACTGGAGTATGGGAGGGACTCTCTGGCCAGGAAATGACTCACTTAGGGAGCCTGGGGCATCCTCCTGTCTAAAAGAGAAACACAATTCCTTCTAGGCATAACAGATGAGAGGAAAAGGGAAGGTCCCCTGGGGAGTCAAGTGGGACAGGAGCTGTGTGGCCACAAGGGGCATCATGGCTGCCCCTGAAGCCCAGTCCTCTTACACACCCCTGTAAAACAATTATGAAAACATCTTTGGTCAAGAATAAAATATATATCCCCCATTCTTTGCCAGCAGGATATTTGCCTTGTATACAAAATATTAACTTTCCTTGTGTGAGTTCTGCTAATAGAATTTTGCTGTGTAACAGACATCACCACTTGGTGAATATAATGTGCTAGGTCTTCTTTTTTTTTTCTTTTTTTTTTTAAGCATTAACAAATATAAAGTGCTCCAAAAAAGATTTACTTTCCTACCCAAAATGTTTTTTTTCATTTTAAAAAATAAAGGATAAATGTTTTAGTTTAGAGCTAGAATTTTTTATTTATGCCTTTTGAAAGATAAAAATAAGTTGGTTATTTTTCTGGTCATATTTCTTCTTCTTTTTTTCTTGGTTAACGTGCAATTTGCAGGTAGATGAAAGAATTTTTTTTTCAGCCACTTGTATAATTTACCCTTCAAACATTTACTTATATACCTAACTTTAAAAAAGCAAAAAAATCTTGATGTGGGAAACAGATTACAAGTTTTTCAAAGTTGTTGGGGGTTTTTTTGTACCTACCAAATGTTCCAGTTGGAATCACCATTTGATCTGCTGTGCCCTTTTCATTCCCTCTTTCATCTTTGGGAACTCAGTATCTTAAATATGAAACTCCAGGTGATTAACATGGGAAATCATAAAATATATACACCTAAAATCAATAACCAATTAACTTTTCTACTGGTAATGCTGCTTGAACATTCTTATCTATAATTGTAATACCACTAGAACTATTATGGGTCTATAGCTGTTAATGTAGATAAAGCATTTTAAGAGCAGTTAGTGATCATTATTATTTCCATTATTGTTATAGCATGAGTGGATTTAGGGGTGGGGAGATACCCAAGCTTGTGAAGTTAAACTGCGTTACTGGAATCTCCATGTAGCTCACACATCTTTTCTCTATCTGTTACACAAGTTTTTAAACAGGAAACCCTATCTCTGTTAAGCAATAAAGTTACCTGATATCTGCTAGAATTTTACTGGGAGCAGCCTTAAGATAATAATCACAGCTCATGCTTTCAAGATTCAGAAAATCACTTGTGTGGGACAGATTATTTACCCACATGCATAATTTGATTTAAGGGATTATTTTTGCCTTTTTAAAGCATCAAAGATCAGTGTTGACAGTATATAGTAATTTATCAGACTGGATCAATGTTCTAAATTGGCACATTATATTTTATCAGTTCTCTGGATGATTTCTTGCCCTGTAGATATTGCCAAATATGGGGTTGAGAGAGAGGATGTTTCTCTAGGTTAGATTAGAAAGGATCCTTTATTTCTCTCCTTTCTTCTGCAGCTTTCTCTCTGAGATCAATGGAGCATGTCTAACCTGATCAATTAATTCACTAGTGTCTTGGGAATTCACAGCACCATGATGTTTCCTGTTTTCTACAATGGCACACATTTTATGTTTTTGAGGATTGAAACATTTTGTCCTAGTGTTTGTATTGGTTATAAGGCATTTTACTACTATTTTAAGATTAGGCCTCTGGTATACAGGAAGTCAAACTAGATAGTATTGGCCCTTTTTGATTTCTAGGAATACCCTTATCTTTAGTACCTTGATTAGCATGAAACAGAGAAACAAGTTATATTGGATTATAGACCTAAAAATCCTGTAAAACAGAGGAAAGAGTGTTACTGCATCTCTCTTCCTTCATTTACTGTATTATCTATTTCTTAGATGGCTTCCTGAACTGCTAAGTGGCAGACGGTCACCTCCCGTGCCAGGGCTGCTCGAGACATGGCAGCACCAGTTCCTCTGGTCCAGCTGGAGAACAGGTACAAAGCCCTGGCAGCCCTGGAGGAGGAGGAAGGAGAGGACAAAACCGGGGAGGAGGCAACTCCACACTTACCGTGTCCCATGCAAGCTGAAGGAGGCAAGAAAGCCAGGAGGAAGAAGCGTCACGTGATCGTCATTGGTGACTCCGTCCTGAGAGGTACGGAGGGCCGCATCTGTCGCCGGGACCCCTCGGCACACGAAGTATACTGCCTACCTGGAGCGAGGATTCAGGACGTGAAAGGGATGCTCCAGACTGTAATCCAGCCCACCGATTATTACCCCACGGTCCTAGTCCATGTGGGCACTAACGATGCAGCCAGGAGGAGCCCTGATCACCTGATGGAGGATTACCATGCTCTGGGGTGTGTGCTGAAGGAGATGGGCGCATAGGTGGTTTTCTCTTCTATCCTGCCAGTGAGTGGTCGAGGTAGATGGCATGAAATGTGCATGAAATGTGTATGTTGTATGGCTACAGGAATGGTGCTTCGAGGAGGGCTTTGGCTTCCTCAGCCATGACCGGCACATCACGACGACAGACATGCTGGGATGGGATAGGCTTCACCTTTCCCCTAAAAGTAAGCGTGTGTTCTCTTCTAGGTTGGTGGACCTCCTCCAGCGGGCTGTAAACTGGCTCATCGGGGGAAGGGGAAGATGAGGGCAGAGAAAACATCAGACTGCCAGATCAAACAGCACCCACAACTACAGTCCAGCCCAGTAAGAGATAGGGGCCAGGGTAATGCCGGGACTAGGGGGTCAGTACACACACCCACAAATGCCTCTACACAAATGCTCGTAGTATGGGCAACAAGCAGGAGGAACTCACCCTCCTGCTGGCTGACACCAGCCTGAACATAGTGGGGGTTACAGAAACGTGGTGGGACGCAACGCATGATTGGGCGGTGAATGTCAAGGGCTATAGGCTGTACAGGAGGCACAGGATAGGAAAGAGAGGTGGAAGCGTGGCACTCTATATTAAGGAGGAATACACATCCTCATTAATTAGCAAGGAATCAGGAGAGCGGCACTCTGAAGTGCTTTGGGTTAGAGTACAAGGCAGTCGAGGGGAAAGGGACTTAATGGTGGGAGTCTACTACAGAC
>NW_017728907.1:7845301-7848664 GCF_001723895.1 Crocodylus porosus
CGGACTAGATGATCTGCTCAGGTCCCTTCCGACCCTAGAAACTATGAAACTATGTTAGAAAAGGGTATAACTGATGCTGAAAGTTTTCATCCAGCAGGTATATATCTGAAATCTCAGTACACAAAGCTATTAAGTTGTAACAAAAAGGAATACCTATTTATTTTATAAAGCAAACTATATTTCAGTAGTTTTCTCCTCAGAGTTCGTAATAGTCAGAATCAATGAGTTTGAGAAACTTGTCTGTACCAAATTCTGGTTTGTAAAAATAAATATAATAATATATATGTTGGCTAGACATTTTTCTCTAGGTCTTGTTCAATGATGTACTAAGCACAGGTAATGAAACGCATTTGCCTGATCAGCTTATGCATTATAAACTAAATGATAGCTTTCTCTACAATTCATTTATTATTCAGTATGCGTGCTGAGGCCCTTAAAAATCTGTATTGTGCAAAAGGTAGTCTATGTCATCCCTTACTTATTCCACAAGACAAAGACAACCGTGAACCAAAATGATGAAGAGCTAGCAGGTAAATGTATTAATTTCTCTTGTTTTTACATCTTAAAACTCAGCTTAGTGTTTACTATTAACACAAGAAATATTTTTTTTCTAAGATGAAGCCACTAGTCTGATATCTTCAAACATGCTGTTTTATGTAGCTATAACGTTTTCAGAAGCAAAACATTGGCTCCTGCAGTGTTCCTGCTTTACCTGTGGCAGGTTAGGTTGTCATGTCTTCTGTTGTATCAGGATTGATGGTAGTTTTAATAAGAGGTTAGATTATGAGTTGGTATAGGATGGTTTGGATAGGGATGATCCTGCCTCAGTAAGGACATTGGACTAGATGATCTATTTCTCTATGTTTCTATGATACTATGCATTCACAAAACCCAAGCCAAAAATTATCTTTTTTTCTGTGCTATGTGTTTAAAGTCAGAACTTATGCAGAAGTACTTTAATAAATTAAAGGATTCCCTGGGAGTCCTATCTGAGGGTGAAAGGAGTCCAGGAGAACTAGCTGCACTTTGAAGAAATCTGACTGAGGGCACAGGAACAAACCATCCTGATGTGCAGGAGAATAGTAGAATTTCCAGCTGGAACACAGGTAAAACCACAACCATGGCTGCTGTGGGCCCTACTGAAGGAGCCACAGCCTCTCTACCCAGCTCTGTGAGTCCCTGGTCACTTCCAGTCCAGGGGTTCTCTTAGAGGCCCCTCATAATGTGAGGCCCTAAGCCGCAACTTTCTTAGCTTGTGCCGAAATTTGGCACTACTTACACTTCTGTTCCAATCACGGGGGGGTGGGGCACGTGCCCCACCCCCACACAGTCCCCCTACCAGTCACCTGTGGAAATCTTCAATGAGTTTAAACATAAAAAGGAAGCTTACAAGAAGTGGAAGCTTAGACAGATGACTAGGAAGGAGTATAAAAATATTTCTTAAGCATGCAAGGATGAAACCAGGAAGGCCAAAGTGTGATTCGAGTTGCAGATAGCAAGGCATATAAAGGGTAACAAAAAATATTTCTGGACCTATTTAGCAATAAGAAGCCAGTCAGGGGAAGTGTGGGTCCCTTACTGAATGCATCCTAATGACAAATGATGAGGAAAAGGTTGAAGTACTCAATGCCTTTTTTACCTCAGTCTTCATAAGCAAGGTCAGCTCCCAGACTACTGCACTGGGCAGTACAATTTGGAGAGAAGGGAAGCAGCCCTCACTGGTGAAAGAACAGGTTAGGGACCAATTAGAAAAGTTGGATGTGTACAAGTCCATGGGGCCAGATGCAGTGCATCTGAGGGTGTTGAGGGAGTTGGTTGATGTGATTGCATAGCCGGTGGCCATTATCTTTGAAAACTCAGGGTGATCAGGGTTGGCCTAGATGACCTCATGAGGTCCCTTGCAACTCTAATTTTCTATGAAATTAGGTTATCAATAACTTGACAGCCTTATGCAATTTGCTGGCAGAATGATGTATAAAACTCAAGAATTATAACCAAAAAGAAAAAAAAATCATGCTAGCTTCTGTAATTGTTTTACTGTTTGATTTGGAAGGAGGGATCTTTATTATTTGATTTGCTTTTAGGTGAAGCAGCTAATGATGCTTAATATGGAAACAATTTAATCTACCTCAGCTCCATTGTCAAGCCTTCTGCTATTTTTATTCTAAATATTGAAAATAGTAAGCATCTTTTCCTTTAAGTCTTTGCTCTCAAATATGTTCCAACATGACTTATAGCATCAAAAGTGTTTGCACCTACAAGTATATACTAGAACCATTAACAGAATCAACAGGGAGTTATGAAATGTGAGTAATGTAATATCCACGGTATTTTTTCAGAGACTTACATCCTGCTAGCATCATTTTTCAGATAAGAGAAAAATAGAGGACATAAAGGAGTTGGGTTTCATATCAATAAAGGATAGAGGACAGAATAGCAGAAAAGCAGACTATCCTTTATGATGGCCACTCTAGGGGCAGGGGAGGCTGGGACTAGCAACTGCGCTGTACCCAGCAGTTGTACCTGGGGGCCTATGACTGCCAGGTACCAAGTGGGCCAGTGCAACTCCCAGAGCCCTGGGAGTAGCCAGAGCTGGCAGCGGCAGCAGGGAGCAGATGGGCAATGGGTAATTTTGGGGTGGCTATTGCCTTAGGGCTCCCCCTGCTGGTAGGGCACGCAGCAAGAAGACTGACCCAGATGAGCTGGCAGGGTGCACAGCTGCTCCACATCCAGGCTGGGATCTTGTGGCAGTGACAGCACCACCTAGGGGCATGCAAGCTCAAGATCATGGCTTTGCCCCAGCTACAAACCATGCTGTTACCACTGCAAGATGCTAAGCCAGCTGCAGAGCATCTCCATGCCTTGCTGTGTACCCTGCCAGTGCAGCTGGGCTGGTCTCCATGGAAACCATGGGCTCATGCTATCACAGTGCAGCTGCTGGGATCTCCACAGAAACTGGTCCCAGCCATGTGGGCATGGGCTCCTGGGAAATGGAGTCTGGAAGCTGGTTTTGTATATTTACAGCAAGGAAACATAGAGGGACACACCCATGTCTTCCCACCCACCATATATGGTGGTGACTTCCCACCATCACCTAGTATGGTGGTAATTCTTCCCACCCCCCACCCCCCCGCACACCTCAACCGCACACACACCCATGCAGCAGGTGAAGCATGTGCTAAGTTTGACACTGAGGGGGTTTGCTTTGGCACATGTTAACATGTTAATATTTTGGGGTAACTTGTGTCTTTCTTATAATTGTCCTCCAGAAAACCCACTCACAACAGAGACTTCTTCTTCAGACCCCTCCCCCAGGCTATGCTGCATCCCGAGTGATATATAAGTATTGACAAATAATGCTTG
>NW_017728907.1:7848860-7858440 GCF_001723895.1 Crocodylus porosus
CTGGATGTGGTGTGTTTTCTTCATAAATGGATTTGTGAATGTGCCAGTTGAGCCCAGGGTGAGGAGTCTCTGGCTTGGGGTAGATGAAACCAATGGCTGGGCCAGCCCAGGTGTGTGCCTTGTGGGCTGCAGATTGCAGCTCTGCCACAGCTATGCCATGATGTCACCACTGCAAGATGCCAGCCTAGTCAGCTGCAGAGCATCATTGCTTCCTGCTATGCACCCTACCAGTGCATCTGGACCAGTCTCCACAGAACCCCAGACCCACACTATCACAGCATGACTGCTGTTGGGGTCTCTGTGGAAACTGGTTCCAGACACAGGGGGGCACCCATGCCATGGCCATGGGAGGTGGGGGTGGTAATCATTCAGGTGACTGCAGCTTGGTATGGGGCTCCCTGTGGGCAGCTATGTCTTCATAGTGAGGAGTGAGGGAATTACTGGTTTGCTGGCCTCCCATATGTCTTGAGTATCAAAGAAATCAGGAGGGTGGATTTTTATGTGCCTCCCCCTGCTGTATTTTACTGTGACTTGCACACTGAGCTTAATTCAATTTAAAGGCTGTCACCTGTGAAGAATGACGTATCAAATTAAAAGAAATCATTTTAATAAACCTATTTAATTTAGTGAGAAGTAAACCCCATCATGTGTACAAGTGTCCCTGGGGGACTTCTGGGCCTGCAGCCATGGCAATCCTGCAGCTCAAAGCCTGGCAGGCGGCTGGAGTGTGGCTCTGGCTGACCAGGCTCTGGTTTTGGGTGGCGTGTGCTGCCTCCATGTTCAGTGCCCCACTTTTGGGTGTGTGTGTGTGAATTTTTTGACCCCAGGATTCCCTGGGGCGTCACCCCCCCCCCACACACACACACACCTTGTAACATGGAAAATACCTAAATGTGTGGTGTGTGGTACCGCAGATGGCTCTGCAGTGCCACATTCCTCACAGCCACGTTAGTCTGGATGCAGTTGTAGAGACTTACACTTAAGACTGCATGTGCCTGTTTATCCTGTTAGCTTTTGGGGCGAAGGAGGAATAGATGGTAAAATGAGGGAAGACTCATTAGGCTCTAAGGTGTCACGCTGCTTTCTGTCTAGCATCTGATTGAATTTGAAACGTTGATTGTTTCTCCTATTAATTTGTTACAGAATAGTGGGTGACCTAAAATACCTCTTACTTTACTGCTCAGATGAGAGCAAACCTACGTGATCCATATTTTCTCATTCAGTTAAGCTATTTGAACTTGCCTAGCCAGGGTTGAGCACTACTGCTATTACTGAAATTGGTACAACATACAGCAGTATCCCCATCAGAAATGAAAGCTAGTGAGACGTGTCAACATGTCATACCTATGCTTTACAAGCTACAGGAGCTCCCTATTTCATTTAATTAGTAGCAGTACTCAAATACCTGCTTCTGTTTTAATAGACCTATAATAGGTACATGATGCTTCAGTAACTCACAACTTTGGTTTATCCTTTGGTTCATGGGTTATTCTCCACACCAAATGAGGGGATTGTTTCTTACAGGGCTGCAGCGCTTAGACATATTCTTGTCCACAAGATTCCAGAGCCAAAATCCCTTATCTGAAGAAATCTGATTCTTCTAGGTGCCATTAGGAGTTAACTAGTAACATGCACTTCGTTTTTTAAGTAGAGATTTCTCTTAGTAATGTTAGTAAAAAAATGCAGTACTGTATATTACCTCTTATACAAATATGTACTCTCCTCTCTCAGGTTATGAAAAATAAAAATGCCTCTTTTTGCTGCAAGTATATAATGCTCCTTAAATTTGCCAGACACATAGATGCCATTGTGATAAGTACCTTATAAAAGCCTAAACAAATTGGACAGGGAAATAGGAAATTACTTTTCAGGATGATTCAACTTCTTTTGCCTATAAAATAGCTGAATGCCGGTGAGCTTCTTTTCTCCCCCCAAGTCATGCAGCCAGTTTCTTCATACAACAATGGAATGTCTCTTGCCTTCTGAATCTGCATTTTCCACAGTTCCCTGTTTTACAAAACTTGTGACGTGTTTTTTTTTTTATTTGAAGGCATTCTGTAGTGTTCAGCCAAGTGTCATCCTTCAAATTTTCATGTATTCTAGACCTTGTGTGTGTGTTGTGGGCAAACTGGTTTTGCATGTTCTGTATCTATATTTGTATATTGAGTTCTGTGCTGGTGGAACTACTTTAAGGCTTCTGAAACTGTGGGCTCTAATTTTCCTCAATCCCCTAGCTACCTGCACAGTAGAACATCGTTGAATTCCAGTTAAGAGATATAGTTGACCTTATTGCTACTTATAGGATAAATCTTTACCAGCAAACATAAAACAGCAATCCCTTTCTTTGAGAAGGAGTCAGCCACACAGCATTAGATTACTCCATTGCTTAAAAGACAAAAAAAAACCTCCCCAAAACTTTTATCTTGTGTGGCCACATTGATTTTACCAAATAACATCAGGTGTGAATCTTTCCATCTTAAACCTATCTGATTAGGGATAAACTAATCAACTCCATCTCTATTTAACAATATTTCCTTACATTTCTCATATAATGTAGGGCACTAATAAGACACTCCCTGCTTGAAAAATGTTTGTATTGTATATCCTTCTGCAGAATAAGAGGTTTTTAGTTTTTTGAAGTAGGCAGGAGAAATCCTTACTGATTTACAAGGGTATATGTTGTAGCCACGTTGGTGTAAGGACATAGGCAGACAAGGTTATTCTGGTAAATCTGATATCTTTTATTACTCAAATACTTGGAAAAATTCTTTTTTTGCAAGCTTTTGGGTATAAATACCCTTTGTCAGTCTGAAGAAGCATCTACAGTTGGTGTGTGCTCTTCCTGGATGAAATGAAAGATTAGTTACATAAACTTTACTAGCAACACTAGTAAGAAAAGCAGAAATACTTATATGCATGAGGCTGTATCTATAACACTTCTGTAGCACTCTTAAGACTGAAGCTGAAAAGCAAGCCTTCCCCCATTACCCTCTCTCCATGCTCCAAACCTGGACCTGAGTCAGTAAGGACTCTTTAGGAATCCATCTAGAGTAATGAAGCAGTGTGAGACAGATGGGGGTGCCAAAAGAGCAGCACCTGCATTGCTGCTATTGCCAACATACTGGCAGCAGCATAGTAACTGTAGCTGCCCCATACACTGCTGCTATCCAGGGCACTAAAGCACCCAGTTATGCTTCAGCCTTTCCCATGTTTCTCAAGTATGACAGAGATATTAAGAACGTCTGCAATGTCCTACCAGCCTTAATTTTAGGTTTGGAGGTAGCAGAATGGGACCAAGTAGGTGGAGCTTAATTTATAAGAGATTCAGGGATACCACTGAGTCAGTATAAACATGCCCTGAGTTATGCTAACCATTGGATTATTCACATGGTTTCCAGGGAGTAAGATGCTGCAATTTGTAGGCAGAACTTCACGAACTACTTGCATCCATGTATCACATGCATATATTAAAATATATAGGTATATATATAATTTGCTCAAAATAATACAAATAGTGGTGAAATATGTTGGGATTTTTTAAAATGGTCAGGTAGCTGTTTTCCATTATATCAAGCCTGTTAGAAATGTAAATGTATATTTGAGAAATTAAGTTTAATCTAAAACAAATGGATTGAGATTGGGCACAAACTTCATAACTAAAAATTGCAAAAGTTACAGAAGTACTTGACATTTTTCTGTCATTATATGAAAATAGAAATGCATTCAATGGTCAGAATTGTTTACACTAATAATGAATACAGTATGTCTGTGTTACTTTTTCAGTGCATCCTGGGATATAAGTGATGTTGCTCATAATAGCCTAGATATTATTTAGATAACTGCCGTATCACCAGAAGAATATAAACCTATTTGGTTATTTGTTCCTTAAGGCTTTTTCTCCCCTCTCTCCCAGTTGTTTTGTCATTTGTGAAGTTGTTTTTCTTTTCATCCATAAAAAAGCACGCTAATCAATTGTGTTAAAATAGAAGAGAAAACAGTTAAAGTTGGTGACAAAGAATTTGTATCCAGTATATTTTCATTCTTTTCCAGGGACTGATATGTTACTGTAATTGTCCTCTGCTGGAGCTTTTTTATTGTTCAATACAGATATTCAGTGTGAAAGAATAAACAACTAAACATAGTTAAAATACTTGTTTATGATTTGGAATTTAAATGTCTTTAAGGGGGTCAGTTCTGTTCCCTCTGTATTCCACAGTAAAACTACTAATGTTTTATCCTGGATGATAGCAGCTACAGAAGTTTGTTAAATCTGAAAGAGTTTGGGTGGTATGAAGACCTGAGTGGAGCTCTTTTCCAGACAAATGTTTCCATTTTGTTCCTGATTAATTATAGTTGACATGTAACTGCAACGTGCAAAACCGCAAGATGCAAGTGCCCCAAAATATATATTTCTTGTACTGAATACTGCAAATGTGGTGAAAACTGTATATGGAAAACTAAGTAGTCTAATGGATTATGTGTTGGATCACCCCAAAACCTTACAAGAAAAAATCTTTTAATAGTCACATTAATTTGTTTAGTATCATGCTGTATGGTATAGCATTTCTTATGAATTCCATATTGATATTCCAGTTTTATATACACCATTTAGATTTCAACTTGTATATAAGAAAACAAATCATAAAGTAATGTTGAGAGAATCTGCCTTGAAAAAATTGAGAACCCTACTTTCTTTAGTTATTATGACATTTGCAACATCTTTATTGCATTGTCTGACCTTGAAAACATTGGGTTAGACACCAAGATTACCCTTGTACCATACTTAGAAGAAGAGATGTTATTCACCAAAGAGCGACTCTCATCATGTTCAAAGATGGCATCCTCATTTCTCATCACGGCCTGAAAATAGAAATTTCCAGTGTATGAGTATTTTTAGTTTAGTCCATCTTTCTACCTTTTTATTTGGGAGATGGAAGGATGGGGATGAATTTGTAAAATCCATAAATAAACTCTTGTCTGACCACAAACAGATATTGGGGGGGGCAAGAAACCCACCTCTAAATTAGTTAAATACCATACTAAGTTAGGCATGAAATGTGTTGTACATTATAGAATTCAAAAAAAGTATTTACTGTGGGTAAAATAAAAAAAAGCAAAGCAAATGTGGTCGAGTCTTTGTCAAATACATACTATTTTGCCTTGTATATTTCAGCACTGTAAGATGAAAAGAAATCAGGAACATAATAAGCAGAGACTGTGTGAACTCATGTAAACACAGCATGAGTCAGGCGATACATCTGATAGTAACAGACAACTGTTTACAGGGAAAAGAACCCAATATCATGCAATGCAAACAAACAAACAAAACCCCTCCAAACGCCTCTGTCTAATATATCAAATCCTTGACCAAATGTATGTTGGCAGTATGCAGTCAGAGAAGTTTCTCAATAAGAAGTGACATCTGGGCAGAGGATAAATTCAGAATGTCAACAGACATAGTAAAGGTCATCAGGCTGGTATAAATCTGGATGACAACTTCTGTAATTCAGATGAACACTCATGGGGGAAAAAATCAGTAAAATTTTAGAAGAAAGAATTGAAAGGCACATCCTTAAACCACAATAATGATTTTTTCCCCCCATACGGATACAAAATAGTATCTGCAAAATGATGTTTGCTTTTCCTATCTGCTCTATCAGATTGGTAACCACCGGTAATGTATGATTGTATTCTGTGCAAGGCAAAGACCATAGGGCACATTCTACTGAATGTACCCACAAACAAAAGAAAGCATACATACCAGGATTCATTGAAATGTGAGGAGCACAGGAATTTCAGTATACATTTAATAGCTGTACTCATTTTTATGGAAACCACTGGAACATTAATAGTTCTGAACACTGTGTTTCATTTGGGGGTTGGCCTGAAAGAAGAAGGGGTAAAATCCAAGCCACATCACATAGCATGCTACCCTTTAGCAGTGGTTGATACCTATATTTAATAGATCTTAAAATATTAACTGTATTCAATATGTGTATCTTTCTCAAAGAGAAGGGGATATTCATGGATCAGAATATTGCAAGGTCACAGTGTGATTTGGTGCTCTTGATTTCATTCTTCACAGAATTTATCCTTTTGTCATCTCATGGAAGAAAAAACACAACTTACCATAAACATGTATAGCTAGAATGATACTTACTGGAGAACATGACTAATGTGGGTTTTGTTGGTAAGAGATGTACCAGTCCTTATTTATCTTTTTACACAGCTGAAGGAATGACTTAGCTGTGAAATATTCCAAAGTGATATTGTGATAACTGTTGCTATTGAAGAGGAAAAGGTCAAAAGACTTTCAAGTCCATTTGTTTCACACTGTCCATTTCCGTCATTACTGTACTTCACCTGAGAAAGAAGGGAATAAAATAAGGAAAATATCCTAACGGAAGCTTTTTCTTAAAAATCTATTTGAATATTTCACATCCATTTATCCATATATCCTCTGAGATCATTCTTCTCAATGTTTACAGCTTTGGGAATAGGGATAATTCTCAGGATGTCACCTATATGGAGTCCACATATTCCCTATGCTTCAATGAAGGTAAGGCTTGTTGTTCCTCTTCTGTCTTTACCAACACAATTCTCCCTTTAAACAATGAAAGAGAATGCTGCATATCACTCTCAAGATTTTTTACTTCTACCAAGTTAAATGGCCTGAAAAATTTCTGATTGCCTGCAACTGACAAACTCCTTTTACTCCAGAGATTTTCCCCAACCATCAACCACAGTGTCTTCTGTCATTTCCTCGAGTGTTTTCATCAAAAACCCGTGGCTAGAGAAAGTTCAGCCAAACAAAACAAAGCAAACTAAAATCAACACACTTAGTATGTATATCCTTGCCCTGGTCCAGAGCCCCTAATGCCTGCCTTTGAATCTGTAACGAAAGAGACAGAGG
Organism: Crocodylus porosus; assembly: GCF_001723895.1. Lineage (NCBI taxonomy): Eukaryota > Metazoa > Chordata > Crocodylia > Crocodylidae > Crocodylus > Crocodylus porosus. The sequence continues at coordinate 7,855,774 of NW_017728907.1, forward strand.
CAAGGGTTAACAAGATAAGCAGTACTGTTGGAAAAGTAATAGCATTTTCTTCAGCTGTGGCTCTCACACAGCAGAATTATAGGAACTATAATTGATGTTTCATTTATATTGGTTTTATTTTACTTATCTTGAATTATTGAATTCCCAGATCTAGAAATTACTTTGGTGTTACTGCTAGAAATAGAACAAGAGTTCAGCTACAGCAAAATCAATTATAGATTAATTAACATCTAGAACCTTTACAGAAATACTGTACTCATATACAGTGTGTTTGCACTTTAGAATGCGGAGATAATAAGTGGCTGTGAGAGTCTGGTCATTTTTATATTATAGTTACAAAAGTCATTGTAATTAGAGACCAGTATCTGATTTATGTTTCCCTCTGCTGGCTTACAGCCTACTAATAGCAATAAGGAAAATGCTTCTATAGTTCAAGTGACATAAGACTGCTTTTTCTGTTAAAGTGTCCATGGTTTACCTTTATTAATAGGTAGCATATTTCATGGTGTATAGGTCAACACAGTGTATAGGTCAACCTCAGGTTTCTGGTGCAAAAAGTTAGGATTAGGAAAGGCACAGCGTGTAAGTTGGGGCCAGGCTCCATACTCAGCTGGTGCGGCCCCATCTTCTGCAAGCAGCACTGTCTCAGCTGCGCTAGCTGAGTGCCAAGCCTGGCCCTGTTCCTGGCCCTGTTCCCTGCAAGCAGCACTGCTGAACCAAGCCTAGCCCCATCCTCTGTGAGCCAGTGCTGGAGATAGCTGCCTTCCCTGCCTCATGCCAGTGTGTTGTGGTGAGGTGCTCAGCCTGCCCAGCCTACCTCTATCATGCCACTCAGAGGGGCTGGGGATAGCCTCAGCTCTTGGCTAGCACAGCTCAGGCAGTGTCACTCACAGGGACCAGGGCTGGCTCATCCTGGGCCACACCAGCAAGTGCCAAGCCTGACTCTGGCCCTGGCCCCTCTGAACAGTGCAAAAGAGGTGGGCTGGTCAGGTTGCGCTCCTTGCCACTGCATGCACGCAGAGGGTGGGGAAGGCACTCAGGAGCCAGGATCAGCGGGGAGAGGAGGGATCCAGGCACACGTGTGTCCCGCACGCACGTGTTCCCCCTTACTGGACCTGGAGCAGAGGCGAATGCAGCAGCAGCAGCAGAGGCGAACACAGCAGCAGTGGGGGCAGCAGTAGCTGATCCCCCTAAGGTAAGTGGGGCAGAGCAACCAACGCAGCTGAGCCAGATCCAGAGGGGAAGCCCCCTGGATCCCTCTTCGCTGAAACGGTAGGGAGCCGTGAGAAAAGAGCGTGCAAACAGGTGTGTTCTGTAAGAGTGCACTGGCATTTGCGTCGGTGTTTGTGCCGGCATTCATGCTAGCAGGTGAGCAGGAAGGGCCAAGAGGCAGACTCCTGCTAGTGTGGGGCAAAGGCACCACACTTAGCCAGAAACAGGCAGCAACTCCTACAATGGTGTCAACACGGAGTGCTGCACAGTCTTCCCGGGGCTTGTCTGAGGCCTCCACCCAGACAGAACCCAGAGGGGGGTTGGCATCCCCCAACCCCCTGGCCTGCGGGAGTTGCCCAGCAAGGCCTGGGGGGCAGGGACTGGGGACCCCCACACCTGTCCTGCAGGCGCACACCTTAGGGCCCTGGTGAGGGAGCTCCAGGAGAAGCTTAACAGGTTGAGGGGAATCAGGGAGGCAGGGGAAGAAATTGACAGCTATTTTCTTTCCCTGCAGGGTTGTACAGCCAAGGAAGATGCACCTCAAGAAGTGCCCTCCACTGCTAAGTGGCAGACAGTCACCTCCCGAACCAGGGCTGCTCATAACACAGCAGTACCAGTTTCTCCAGTCTGGCTGGAGAACAGGTACGAGGCCCTGGCAACCCTGGAGGAGAAAGAAGGAGAGGAGGAAACCAGGGAGGAGGCAACTCCACGCTTTCCACATCCCGTGCAGGCCAAAGGAGATAAGCAGGCCAGGAGGAGAAAGCGTCGCATGATCACCATAGCCGACTCCTTCCTGAGAGGTACAGAGGGCTCCATCTGTCGCCAGGACCCCTCGGCACGCGAAGTCTACTGCCTACCTGGAGCAAAGATTCAGGATGTGAAAGGGATGATCCAAACCATGATGCAGCCCACCGATTACTACCCCATGGTCCTAGTCCATGTGGGTACTAATGATGCAGTCAGGAGAAGCCCTGATCACCTGATGGAGGACTACCATGCACTGGGGTGTGTGCTAAAGGAGATAGGTACACAGGTGGTTTTCTCTTCTATCCTACCAGTGAGTAGATGTGGAAGACGTCATGAAACATGCATCACGGAGACCAACTGGCGGTTTCAGGAATGGTGTCTCGAGGCAGGCTTTGGCTTCCTCAACCATGACTGGCACATCACAACAAGAGACATGCTTGGAAGGGATGGGCTCCACCTTTCCTCTAAAGGTAAGCGTGTGTTTTCTTCTAGGTTGGTGGACCTCCTCCGGCAGGCTTTAAACTAGGCTCATCAGGGGAACAGGAAGATGAGGGTGGAGGAATCATCGGACTGCCTGACCAAGCAACACCCACAAGTACAGCCCAGCCTAGACCAGCGAGTGAAAAGTATACACAGGTAAGCAACAGGGGCCAGGGTAATGCTGTGATTAGGGGGTCAGTACACACATTCACAGGAGGCCTCAAATGC
>NW_017728907.1:7858451-7908459 GCF_001723895.1 Crocodylus porosus
CTCAGGTCCCTTCTGACCCTGGAAACTATGAAACTATGACACACCCACACCCTGACCAACCAAACTGTGCATTCCCACTGCCTCCCTGAGTGCAGCTATGGATTCCTGCCAGCCTCAGCCCCATGTTCTGTGCTGTAGCTCCTCCACACCTGCTACTTCCCTGCCTGATGCCTCAAGGACTGCAGCAGGGAAACAAGGGGCTGCTAGACACCAGGGAAGCTGAGTACCCCAGTGGCTGCAGCAGTGGCAGTAGCCCTGCCTGGCCCTAGTCCGTGGGATTGCTCCTCCTGCAATTAGTGCAGTTAATGTGACTGCACCTCATGCATTTGCTAAACTAGCAGTTTGTTGGCAGTGATTTTTTTTTAAGTGGCACACTGTACAAGTTGAGTTTGATTTTTAAGACACCAAAATTGGGCTTCAAAACCTGTCTTATACATGAAATATGGTATCCCTGCTGTTTTAAAAAATGGGACAAGAACAGGGGGGAGGTGAAAAAAATGGTGACAAAAATCATAAAGTTTGTGGTTTTGAATTTGAACTTTTGGTTTTGGGTTTGTCTGTATTTCAATTTTTACTTGTCAAAAGGAATAGCTTTCTTGGCCTAGTTTCAGTCTCATTATATTGTATACTGTTTGACTGGATTTTTCTCCTGCTCAGTTTTTATTGAACTGTACCAGAGCAGTGAGGCAGAAGGTAAATTACTGATTAAACAAGCCATCTTCCTTTTAGATCCATTTTACATGATCTGTTGATTCAATTATCTTTGAAAGATTCCCATTCAATAGGATGTGTATATTTCTTAATATTTATAATGTACAGTAATAATGTATGCAAATTCCTTTGTAGCTTCATACAAAAAATAAAGTTGTATGAACAGTAATGAAACAATTGAGAAGGAAGCTTCAAACATTTTTATAGTATAATGTATATATATGTCCAATGCTCGTCATAACTTCCTGTTTATTACAGTGATTGTCCTATGTTGCCATGCACCAAGGTATAGGCAGTATGATTAGTGTTTAGTGTGAACCAATAGCTGGAGGTCCAACCTCCGTCAAGGAGGTCCAAGGGGAAAACAGACCAAAAATAAATTCACCCATTTTCCCCACCCAAAACTTAATTTAACCAAATGTATCATTCAAATAAAGGAACAAAAAACAAACAAAGACACAAAACCACAGGTTGTTGTTCTTGTTACTGTGCACAAGAAAATAAATTCCCCGAGTCTGGCAGATTCCATATTTTCTACATATTCATTGGAGTGAGACTATCCTTTGTCTAGACAAACTTACAAATCTTCTGGTGTTCTCTTAAGATTTCTGGTCCTGCTTGCTGCAAGTTGTATTTATTCTTGAATGACTTAGCACTTGTAACACTGAAGGTTTTATGCTTGGGCACATGCCAAACCTTCATCTTCTCCACAAAGTCCCCCCATGGCACCTCATAACTCATGTGACTTTGGATTTGCTTCCCACCACCAAGGTGCAACAAAAGCTCATATATTTTGCAGAAAAAGCCACATCTCCCACATTTCTGTCTCCTATATAGTATGTCTCTTGCCAAACATTCCTTCCAGGACTTGCAAAAGGAGATACAGAACTTTTGCTGGATCTTGTATACCATCCTCCACTGAAGCAAAAGTGCTATTCCCATGCAAAGCAGTAATGACAAGGTCAATGCCTTGATTATCCTCATCTTCTCTTCCAGAGACAGTTTTAATGAACTCTAGAGTACCAGTAACTGTCTCACTCTACTGCTCAACTTCTCCCACAGGGTTTGTCTCTTCAGACCTGGGTCAAAATCAGTTCTCAGCACCTGTCCCTCTTCCTTGACATTCTTGACCCCAGTGTACTTAAATCTTCCACATCCCCAAAGACCATGCACATACTCTTCATTTCATTTCACTTAGCTTCTGCCACCTTTCTATATTTACCTGTGTGAATCAATACCCTTTCCAGGGCGAGGATATCATCCATACAAGCATATGGTTATATGCCATACACTTGTCTTAGTTTCTATCTCCCCTGGGTATAGGTACTCCACTTATTACCCAGTCACTCCATCTGACTGTTGACAAGTACTTGACTCTTTGGGTGCTTGTAGATATGCAGGGACACTGCTCTGACACACTGTAATTACAGTGCGTCAGAGCAGACTCAATCAAGTCTGCTGGGGAGTGCTAATTAGCACAATCCAGCAGCCTGTGTCTCATGCATTCAGTGTCCCCATGTTTCAAAATGGCAGTGGGGGTGCTTTAAAGCTGAAACAAGCTTTAAAGTGCACCTGCTGCCATTCTGAAGCATGGGACACTGAATACATGAAATGCTGTGGGCACTTCCATTAGAGCGGATTTCAGAGTTGCTCTAATTAAAGCGCCCTCCTCCCACCCCTAGAACACTTGTAAAGACACCCTTTATATCTGAACACATTTGAATCTATCTTACGCATGTGGGGTTAAGGGAGCCCATTCTTTCCGGAGTGGCAGCATAAACTTACAAGACACATGATCATATATGCCAGTGGTCACCAGCCTGGAGATTTCAATCTATAGGTAGATCCTGGAGCCTCTTTTGATAGATCCTGGGCTGGGGGAACAGGTGGGCATGTGTGCATGCGCACTCCCATTGCTCCCAACTCCAGCAGGTCAATCTATAGGGGAGGGAAGGGGTTGAGGCCCCTGTGGTGAGCAGATGACTGTGTGGCCCAGCCAGGAGCACGGGAAGGTAAGTGGGGCCTCAGACCAGCTGGCTGGTGGGAGGATTGGAGCCCAGGGGAGTTCCTCCAGGGGTGTGAGGAGCTCCATCTCCATCTTTGTGGGGGCAGAGGTGGGAGAGGCTGCTGGCGCTGTGCCTTGAGTCCCACTGCAGCTGGCCACATGTGTCTGTGGCTCAGCTGAGCAGTGAGGACTCCCGTGGAGGTGGCCCTGGCCCAGTCTGGTCTGAGAACATTTGGTTGTCTGGGGGCACATGGGATGGGTTTAAGGGGCACATGGGAGGCCCTGAGGGCCTGTGTGCTGCCTATCTATGCTCAGGGTGCAGCAGATAGTCCACATCAGCTGCCTCTTCCCGAGCATAGGTGGGGAGAGCCAGGGGCTCCTGAGGCCTTCGCCAGGCTGTGCCGAGCAGCAGCCACCCCCCGCCCCACAAGGCCCTGGACCACAGAGATCTGGGATGACCTTTAGTTCTGAAAAGTGATCTTCACCATAAAAAGGTTGGAGACCATTGATATATATCTTTTCTAAGTTCAAGTTCAGTGTAGCCACATTCAGTTTTTGCTCTCTGCAAAAGCAAAACCTCATATCCAAGCTGTACCATGGTTTTGTGTATTTGTCTTCCTGGCAGCCCACAAACCTGATCTAGTGCCACCATCTTCCTGATCACCCCCTTCAACTGCTTCACTGTCACTTTGCAAAAAGCTTTACTATAAGCTTTGCAAAATGCTTATAGTCAAAGCTGAGCACAGTGATGGGTCCTCAATTAATCAAAGCCCTCTATCACTGTTATTGAAAACCTGAGTAATCATCTCCCTTCCCATGACCACTGCCAAATGTCTTCCCCTTTTCATTTCCCCACACACTTCCATTATGTATGGACCTTGAGCTCCCAAAAAATTTATAGAGTTATTTTGGTAGCTCATGTTATCCCAGATTTCTGCCATTCCTAGCACCTACCTTACTACCTGCACAGTCCATTCTTCTTCTATGTTGTTACTATCCTCCTGGCTTATTTTGTTTTGCAGTGGGTGCATCTACATGTTCATTAATGCACAGTAGTCACTAACCATTTACATATAGTTCTTACTTAATGGATTACTAACTAAATGCATGGTAACTAGTGTTCCTGTGCAGTAGCACCAGAGCATAAGTTTACTGATGCTTACTGTGGAGTAGCATATTAACACAGTTTTTGTCTGGCATGCTACTGCACAGTTATTAGGCTACTGCACATTAAGTATCTTGTGTAGATGCACCCAGTATCTCCAAAACTGATGGGATCACTTCCATGTTTGCTACCTTTGGCAAATACAAATCTTGATAGAATCTCTCTACCACACCCAAAATGTTACCCATCCCTGTAACATGCTCTCCCTTCTTGTTCTTCAAAGACCCACTCCTTCTCCTCCCACCTGTCATGTTTTCTCAAAACAGATGGACCACTCTTAACTTTCCTCTGTCCACTGTGCCTTTGCTTGAAGCATTTTTTTTCTCCCTCTTACCTTAAAACAGTCCTTTAGCTTCTCTTGCCTCTTGTGTTTCCTTCTGTACCTGGATCCTGAGTCTAACTTGCCTATACCAACTTTATAGCTTCCTCCACAACCAATTCACCCCCCTCTTGTCCTCTCTTCCACAGTCTTCCCCTTTTCCATTTTTCCTCCTCTGAATATTTCATCTTGTCACTATTTTGGACCCTTGGCCTGAACATTCCCATTGTAGGACCTCTACAGAGGAAAGTTAGCACTCCTCCTGTCCTATCTCTGATTCTCTACTTTTCCCCATTTGTCAACTTCTTCTCTGCCCTTCCTTTGTTTGCCTGTCATCTATTTTCCTTTTTTACACTGTCAAATGCATCCCCTCCTTCCTTTTCTTCCATGTCCATCCCATCTCCATCCCCGCTGTTGGGGATATGACCCCTCTAGTTCCTTTTCTTCCATTTACCCCCCTTCCTCCAATAAGCCCCCCAGCCAGAGGAGCTCCTCAAAAATCTCTTCCTGACTGGTGTGAGTTCACCTCCACCACCTTCACCTCTTTTTTTCTTCTGCATCTCCTCCTCCTCTTTTCCCTCCTGCCTCTTCTCTTCCCATTTTTCCTGTTGTTATTTGCTCTCCTCTTCCCTCTCCTCTTGTGTGTCCTCAGCATCAGCTATTCTCTTTCTTAAAATGTTTTCAAAATATTTGAAACAAGATTGGAACATATGGTTCCTCTCCCCACATAGGCCACATACCCTTGGTGACAGTTTTTCACCACATTACTGTTCTCTCTACACAAGGAGTACAAAGTCTGTGTTCAAGTTTAAGTGAGAAACTCATGTTCCCCACACTTATGACTTGGGCTGTCTCTGTTAAATCATCTCCTTTAGGGGACCCTATTCTGGGAGGGCAGGGGGAGTAGGCAAGGGTGGAGCAGCTTCACACCCACATCGCCTGTGGGGTCCATCCACAGTAACATGGGCATGACAAGCCTCTGTTCAAATAATCTGCATCTTGTGCCTTCTCTTTGTAACCCACATTTCACAGTAGTGCTCCAGCCATGTTCCTACATCCTCCTATGTAATAAAGTGTGCCAACACTTTTATCATCACCATCTGGGAGTCTTCACTGCTTCATACCATTTTCTAATTAGAAAGTAAAAAAAAAAAATCGAAATACATAATGTAATGGATTCTCCAATAATTAAAAAAAAATATATGAAAAACTGAAAAGATTGAAAACAGAGGATAGGGTCCACTTAAAGTTCTCATTATGTCTCCCAAAAATCATCATAGAAACTATGATTTCTAAAGCTAGCTAATACCCCAGTCTAAGCCCATAGACATCTCCAAAGCTATTGAGGAACTTCATCATGAAGCATTTCTGAAGAATCACCTGGCTAAATTCTAGGCCTGACATCAAAAGACTTCCTGGTTCATCACAAAAAGCAGGGAAGGTCCGTATCCGCACCAAACTGCTGTCCTCTAATCCCCATCCCTGTCCTCACTGCTCCTATCTCTTCACTAGTTACAAGTGCAGGTTGAGACTATGTCACCTCCTCCATCATCCTCTCCTCTGCAGTCCCTGGAAGCCACTGACTCACCACTCTTCTCTACCACAAGGTCCCTGATCCCCTCTTTGCCCCTCCTCCCCTCAAATGAATATGATTGTACAGGCAGCTGCCACAGGGAACAGGGAACTTTATACAGGTGGGAGGATACAATCAGCAGCTGGAAGCTCTAGGCCAGTCAGGAGCCAGCAATAAGCTTTTTCCAGTGAGACCTGTTACCCTGCTGCTCCAGCTTGATTCATGTGTTGAGCTGGTACTCAATCCCTAGGTCTGTGAGGTCAGGACTGGGTCCTGACATGTCCCATTAATAATGCCTTTGAAATAGATTTTTTTTCTGGTGCACTGAACAAGCAATCATGTAACATTTGTTTGCTTCTGTTCCTCTATGGGGGACCTAGAGCCAAGAGCAAGGTCCTTACTGCAGGGTGTCAGTGCAAGTTCTTTCCTAGTTGCACCTATAGTTCCAGTTACAATATAGTTTTTAATTGTAACATTTTTCTTAATTCATGCTGTTGCAGCAACTAATGGAGGTGTATTATGTTTCTGTAGCCACAACCTAGAAAAAGTAGAAATACAAATACCTAAATTATATTGCTAATATTTTACCATATTCTTTACTGCATGTCATTTCTCATGGCTGGCCACAAAGAATGTTCTCTTTCCTGTCTGACTACTGTATTCTTGCTCTTTACCTATTTTAGTTGATAGTATTGTCCTGTTTTTCAATAATATGAATGCTGTTCCCATGGTGATGAATTGTGTTATCACTATTCATTGTTTGTGAGAACACTGGATCAGGGAAGATATGTAATTTGGTTAAAAAGGATGGCTACTGTTAATATAGGGATACTCTGATAATGAGCATGTTTTCAAAAGAAACTGCAAATACAGCGCATTCTAATGAGATTTTAATAAAATATATTGTTTTATTTAAAACTGCCATAATATGGCAACTTGGTATAAAGATCAATAATCTTCCTTAATTCAGAATTATGTTAGGCTGAGATCTTCACTATTACTTAAATATTTTATAAGAGAGGGAAATCCTATTGCATTATATATTTTTTTTACTTTTTAAATTAGAAAATGCTACAAGGCAGTAGATCTTCCCCTCTCCCCTTCCTCCCTCCCCCATCCTGGCATCAGCAAGAATTCAAAAGCGGCTGTCTAGAAAGTCTCAACTGTGATCTACTGTAATGGTGAATTCTGATCTTCCAGATACAGAGGAGTGAATTACTGTTTTTCACAATATAAAACTGTCAGTTCTCAAATTCATTAATTTGCCTAGTTCTTCACCTCCTAATTAGCACATACGCCACTAGAAACAACGTTCATTTATTGATTCTTCCTAATTACTAGTGTAGTCATAGGATGACAAGCTGATTTTTCTTTTCCCTTAAAGCTGTTTCTAATCAAAGATTGACTCCACACCAACATGAAAGAAGTCCAGATAACCTCAGCAATGTTGAATATTAAGGTCTGTAGCAGCTGGGAGCCAGAGGTAGTGGGCTTTCCCCTTTCAGTCTCCATCTCAGTGTCTTGGGTCTCTCCCTTTTTACTTGCCTGCCATGCTTTGATAACACTTTAAGAGGGAAAAAAAGAGTTAGGGGGAGCTACCTGCATCTCAGGGTCTCACTGGTCTGGCCTTTTAGTACACAGAATGTCTCTGTTCAAGTAGTGTCCTATTAGTTATTTGTGGCCTCCAACCTCCCCTCTAGCAATGGCATGCCTCCCAGGTGTCAATAATAATCAGTTCAGCAGCTGCTCAGCCCCATACTTCTTCTGCCCTGTCAGACATATAAGCTTATGATCAGCCTCTGCCCCTTCCAGGTCTAGGGGCCCTTGGCCCTTGCCATCACCCTTCTTGGGATGTGAGCCTCTGGGCCTAGTCTCTGCTATTCTCTGCCTGATCCTGGCTCTGCCTCACTCCAGCAATGGGCCTCTAGCTTGGTCTTGGTCTCTTCCCCAGTTTTCCTCACACTTGGTGCCCAGCTCTGGCTCTCCCCTTTTGGGGTGTACTGCTGCTTGGGCCCTGTCTTTGACAGACTCAAACTTGGTAATGCCCCTGGGTATTATTGGGACCTCCTATTCCCCTTTTCAGTCCAAGCCCCAGTCTGCTAATGCAAATCATAACAGAAAACTTCAGACTTCCATTTATAATCAAAATCAAGCACTCTGGCTGCATAAGAAAGTTCAGCACCTGGGTAACTCACAGGTCCCTATTAGTATTTTACCTGTTGCAAGATCTCCAGCAGTCTCACAGCCTAGATGTACCATTGAGCCACCTCCCTGGCAGCAAAGAAGCTACGTTTCCTGAGGTGGTTTCCCAGCCAGAGTCATCAGAGAAGAGTCCTTTCCTGGCAGCCTGCAAAGATAGCCTGCTGCCTGGTCTCAAGCCTGGGCTTATGTGGATGTCACCAAGCTGGGGGAGTAGTAGATGCACTGGAGGGTAGGCCTAGAATTCAGAGTGACCTAGACAAAGTGGAGAATTGGGCCAAAAGAAATCTCATGCGGTTTAACAAGGACAAGTGCAAAGTCCCGCACTTAGGACAGAACAATCCCATGCACCGGTACAGGCTGGAAGCTGACTGGCTAGGCAGCAGCTTTGCAGGAAAGGACTTACGGGTTACAGTGGACAATAAGCTGAATATGAGCCAACAGTGTACCCTTGTTGCCAAAAAGGCTAATTGTATACTGGGCTGCATTAGTGGGTGTGTTGCTATTAGGTCAAGGGAAGGGATTCTTTCTCTCTATTCCTCACTGGTAAGGCCACATCTGGAGTACTGTGTTCAGTTTTGGGCCCTCCACTACAGAAAGGATGGGAACAAACTGGAGAGAGTCCAGCAGAGGGCAACAAAAAAGATGAGGGGGCTGACACACATGATTTATGAGGAGAGGCTGGGGGAACTGGGTTAATTTAGTCTAGAGAAGAAAAGATTAAAGGGAGATTTAATAGCAGCCTTCAACTACCTGGGGAGGGGGAAGGGGTTCAAAAGAGGATGGAGCTAAACTATTCTCAGTGGTGGCAGATGACAGAACAAGCAGCAACCGTCTCAAGTTGCAGCAAGGGAAAGTTAGGTTAGAGATTAGGAAGACTTTTCTCACTAGGAGAGTAGTAAAACTCTGGAACAGGTTAACCCAGAGAGGTGGTTGAATCTCCGTCCTTGGAAGTTTTCAAGACCTGGCTAGACAAAGCTTTGACTAGGATAATCTAGGGGGTTGGACTACATGACCTCCTGAGGTCCCCTCCATCCCTAACTTTCTGATTTCTATTATTTCTATGTAGGGCCCAGGTCCTACCCTTTCTCCTCTTGTGGTCTCCCAATCATCACAGGTGTCTTTTTTAGGCTAAATAGCTAGCCTTCAGCCCTGCTCCCAGCTGTGGGTGATATAAGCTAACTGCCATCCTTCCCAGTATTACTGTGTCGCAGTAGGCAGATCGCAGTCCTTCACCCTTCTCTGCCCTATTGGACTATTGCAATGCCACTACCTCAGCAATAAGCACCTCTCCTGCCTAGGATCCAGGCAGCCTATCCTTCTGCTACTCTTTAGCGAGAAGCCTAGATCACCTTAACTCTTCCTCACTGCCAGCTCATTTTCCATACCAACAGGGAGTCCCTGGCTTCCTGTTATATGGTCCATGATGGATTTGACCAACCTGCTAAGAAGGGAGAAGATGAGCACATGGTGACCAACTATATTATTATGCCTAAAATATATTACTACAGTCCCATGTTAATGGTCTTTAATATCGTAAGATATTTGCAGTTTTAATCAAGATTTTTTTTCAAGGAATTTCAAAATCTAGCTGCAAATGTATGGAGTCAAAAGTGAATTCATAAAGCAAACTAAGTATATAAGGAGTTCTAGTGAGTTCTCTGCTGCTTCAAGTTTTTTGATAGTATATTATGTTGTATTTCTGGTCATAAGGAAGGGTTATTTTTTACACCTTAATATTGCATAGACGAAAGCTTAAATTGTAGTTCCTTCTGTTCATTTTTCTTTGTTGAAAAGAGTGAAACATTCTGGTCTTTCAGAATCCAAATTCTCATAATAAAGCAGATGGAGAAGGCAGCATGCAAGACCCACTTCTGTTTGATTCCCTAAAATACCATATATATTTTTGAAATACTTTGACTCCCTGGTGCAGCCAATGCTTACCTTTAATTATATGAACAGTGGCCTTGGGTAGTTACTCCAGTATTTAAAGCCAGTTGCATGTTGGATCAGAGGCTACCTGCTATAACAAAGAAAACTATTATAAAAGTGAAATCTTTGAGCTGTATTATTCATGTTACTTTCTTCCATGATAAAATGCAACCTAAATTGCTACAGTTAATGTAAGTCATAATACGCCAGGGTTGTTGCTTTGTAAATTTACAGTACAAAACTTCCAATCCAAGAATTTCAGCTCAAAACAAATGATGCTATCAGATCTCTTTTTCCCTCCTCTAAGAATGCCATTGTTCATTTCATTTGTAACCCTATTATTCTGCTTTCAGAGGTAAATTGTCAGTGAGTTCAATCACTTGTGTCATGTAATATCCCGATGTAGTCTAATGGAGAAAATTGAAACACAGATCGAGAAGAAGAAAAAAAAACTTACTGTGGATAATTACTATTACAACTTGGCTATTCAGCAAGATATCACAGCTGTCAAATTAAATATTTTGCAAATTTGGGGTATTTTTAATTGAACTTTATCCAAACACCATCCTGAGAAGTGTTGGATAAAAATCTAAAATCTGTTGCTATAGTACTCACTGTTATATGACAATCTCTAAAAAAACACGCATTGGGCCCTCTTAATAAGAACTGTAGATAAACGCTTGTTTTGATACAGTAACTTACATCATCTCCCAGTTCCTGTTCTTGAACCATAGATCCAATATGTGGTCTGATGGTGTTGTGATCATTTGTTTAGCTCATAGTTATCAGTGATTAATAGATGGCCAACAGGTTGCACATATTAAAATAACGTTATTTCATTCCAAAGTAGTTTTACATAAGATACATTTATCATATACAACAATGATATTATATATTAGTGGGACTTCCCTTTCTTCCAGAGAATAGTCATTTGTATCCAGCTGAGAAGAAAATTATATTACTGAATTACATTTTACAGTGTCCCACTTTGTTGTTTATGGCAATTATTACCGTTTATTGCTATTAGCAGTCATCTTACTTCTGTTTTTAATTGGCATTTTTTTCAGATAAATGTTGATTTTTTATTATAAAATGACTCCATTTTTATTCCTCGCCAAACTATAAAGCATCAGTCTATGACTATTCTGACAATTCAATCCAAAGGTGTGCTTTGCATTTTTGTAGAGCCATATTAAAACTTGTTTCACACCAGTTGGCTTGGTACTTGTAACTGCATAGCCTCCACTCAGGCTGGCTTCCTAAGTATTTATCCAAGGGGCTGAGTGATGATGATGATGATGATTTATATCCCACCCTTGGCATGGAGGCACATACGGTTTGTAACCATCAAACTGTACCCCGTGCACTTTAAACAGTGTGTGGCTCTGCTAATTTGCAGTGCCGAGGAAAAAAATTGCTACTGGGATTTTCCAGTAGGAAAAAAAAAACCCAAAGAAAAAATGGTGCAAAGCATGCCAAAATGGTGCATGCTGGGACAAACATGAAGACAGGAACAGGCAGCCCAGAGCTGTCTGCTTCCCCTCTGTGCACATTGTGGAGTCCCTGCACCAAGGCACCCTGGCTGGCCAAGATACAGTGTGCTTTGAGATGGGGGAGCAGGCAGCCCTGGGCTGGCTGCTCCTTTGTCTTGATGTGCCCAGGGCTGGATTGACACACAGACATACTAGGCACATGCCTAGGGCCCTAAGTGAAGAAGGGGCTCAGTTGTGCTTATTTTACATATTATAATTATAGTGTGAACAAAGTAATATAAATATACAGTACTAAGTAGGAGCCCACGAGTTTGTTTTCCTAGGGCTCACTAAACGGTTAATCTGGCCCTGGGCATGCCTCAGAGCAGGGGCTTCACTGCGGAGCCCCCATACTGAGGCATATGGAGCTCCTGCACTGAGGCACCCTGTGCCCCAGCCAGCTGTGCAGTAGTTGGCTGGGGCACAGGGTGCCTCAGTGTGGGGGCTCTGTAGAGCATGAAGAGGGGAGTAGGCAACCCTCGACTGCCTGCTCCTCAGTCTCCATGTGCCATTCTCTGGCTGGTGGAGCAGAGGGTGCCTCAACCTGGTGGGGCTCCCTGCTGGCTATCCCTCACCCTGAAGCACGCTGTGTCCCAATCTGCCCCCCTGCAGCACATGGAGCAGCAGGACAATGGATCCTGCTGCAAAGAACACAGGGAGGGGCATGCACTGTGGCACAAAGTAGCAGTACAAAGTTGTGCCACTACTATTTGTGCTGCTGCAATGGCATGCTCCTGCTCGTGTGGATGTGGCACTTAGAGATAGCACTGAGCTCCACCCAAGCTGCACTTTAGTTACCAATATTCAATTTAAAGCTAGCTCAGGAGGCTTCAGTCAGAGCGTTGGATGATAATTTAGACATATTCTGCAAGGCAGGGAGATCTATCTTCAGCTGATGTAAATGGATGCAGCTCCTTCAATTTCAAGTTGTCTAATACTAGCAAAGGATCTAGTCTACTTTTTTGTCTCATTCCGATGCAGTGCTTGGATGTTTCTCTGGAGTGGGGATTTAGTCAATTTGAATTAGTTCCTTTGGCTTGGATTAGAAGCAAACCATTATTATTACCCCACTTACCTGGAAGATTTTCAAACTGCACATATGTTAGCAAATATATCAGTATGTATTTGGTTTCTTTTTATAGCATACACATTTAGTATTCTTTAGCAGGATTTTGAAGTCAAAAGCAGTTAGTAAAGCTGGCTGATTTAATTAAATTAAAATATTTTAAAGCACTGCTAAAGTTTCATTGCAACTTGTTCACCTGCCAGCTCACTAGGTCAGAGCTATCCAACTGATGGCCATCAGGAGACATGCTGCCCATGGTGAGATATTGTGTGATATTTGCTCTCACCCAACCACTGCTCCCCCCATCATTCTGGGCTCCAGATTCTCCCTCTCCCATCTAGCTGCCATTTTCTGCCTCCCCTCTCCTCGAGGGGAGTGTCAGGAGGAACTTGAAGGTGAGCCTGCAGTGCGTAGTACAGTTGTGGGGGACGGATGCAGGCATGCAGCACAGAAGCGGTGGGGTTGGAGGGGCCTTTGTGGTACAGCTGTGGGGCACCCACACGGGTGTGGATGTAGTGGAGAGGGTTATACATGTACGGTTTGGTGGTGGGGGCCTTGTGGGTGTGCAGTTAGGGGATATCCATGGGATGTGAAACCTAGTGCAGGCCCTGGTTCACTCCAGTGTGGTCTGTGGGGCATGTGGCCCCCACTGGTACAGACCCCCAGGAGCTTTTTTGTTGGAGAATCCTGGACTAGCTCATAACTCTAGGATTTCTGGTCTTGGAGCTAAGGTCCCCTCTGACTTCCAGGACCTTAGGACCATTGTCTTTCAGGGATTTGCATCCAGACTACTTTAGCCCTTTCCCAGAAAACTTCAAAATGTTGGGGGTTGTTCCTAACTCAGAGGTATAGAAATGTGGCCTAGGAGAAAGCCAGGATTGAGAGCTTTTTTTTGGACAGGGTACTGGCTGGAATGCCAAGCTTCAAAACTGCATGGAAAGAAAGTATCTCCTGTATTTTATTACTGTATTTAGGGAAAGAGGAATTGGTGTGCAGCATTTCAAATTAACAGGATTGCATGAAAGGAATACGTGATCTGTAGAAAAGATTTCTCTTCCCAACAGAAATAACAGGTCAAAGCTTCAGCTGTTGAAAACCACATAGACCTAAGAGTAACAATATATTCTCTAGTACAGGATGATATTTGACAATTAAAGTGTAATTATAATTACTTACTATAAGTGAAGTATTTTTGTGATACATTATCGCTGTTTTTGTGTGTTCATTTAAAAAAAAAAGCTGATACCCATTACTACCACAGTAGTATCTGAGCCCCATCTTTATGTGTTCTTCCAACATCCCCCTGAGTTTTGTAGAAGAATAATTTTCATAAGGTCATGCAGGAAGTTTGTTACAGGATAAGGAATTGAAATCTGGTTCCTAAGTCCCAAGTTAATACTCTGACTACTGGACCATACCAGGCTTTATTTGCTCTCAATGTTTGCTAATTCCCAGAATGCAATAACTTGTAATGGGTATCCCAGTCACTACTCAGAGTAAAGAAAAGCTTTGGTGTGCCTTTAATGAGACCAAAATGCAATAAAGAAAATATTGTAAGTGGGTGTGGGGTTTCAGCTATCATCAGGAAGGATAGCCTTGGCAGTTTGCCACAATAAAATTAAATGATTCTGACATCTTTTGGGCAAGTAACATTTACCTCTTGGAAGAACATTAGTTAATATAAAAGTCTCCCTAAAACTGAACCTAAAACCACAATGTTCAATGGTAAATAAAAGATTTGAACTGACTGTTGCAAAAACTGCTCTATTGATTTTCTTAGTGCAATTTAAAACTGTAGAGATATAAAATAAGGCTTCTTTAGAAGCTCTGAGACCACAAATGTCACCAGCAATGCAATTAGAGATAGAACATTGTACTGGATGATATTTACTATGCCCTGAGGGATTCTCTGAATGGGCTAAGTACACCTAGTTTGTGTAAAGGATGGTTGGTTAACCACATAGTCCTAAGATTCCACATACTGACATAAGTGAACAGGAACTATACTTGTTCCACTTCATCACCCAGACAACTAAACATCAATTTCTATTACCTTTGGCTTTCCCTATTTCACATGAATTATTTACTATGGGGTTTTTCTTTGTTCTGGTGCTATTGATTATAGTATATATATATAGTGTCATCACATTCATATAAAAAATAATTCTGTAGTTGTGTTTTTTCGCACTTGGTACTTTTTGGATGTTACCTATTACTATAATAGTAGTTCATGCAACAATATTTTTATCATCATTACTTTTTGTGGTGAAGATGATTGAAATTTCTGAACAATCAGTAAGTAAGCTCTGTCTTATTAATGAATAAAAAATCCTTTTGTAACTGTGATATTTCATCCAAATTTCTCAAAACCAAAATTTCTCAACCTCTAGCATATTCCTTTCAAATTATATTTACTTTCAGGAGACAATAACCACAGCACAATATCACATGCTATATAAGGATGCTTATTGCGGCTGTTCTTATGCACTTGCTCCAGAAGACATTACTGAAATCTTTATTCAGTGCTTTGTTCCATAGCAGGTCCTGCAGTGCAAACAATCCCATTAAAGAAACATATGGGTCATTTAAAAAATTTTCTTTGGGTGCATCTACACGAGACACTTAAAGTGCAGTAGACTAATTCTATTCTGCATTAGTGTCACAGCAAAAACTGTGCTTGTGTGCTAAAGTGCTATAGAATTGGTCTACTGTACATTAAGCATCACAAAAAAAATCATATGCCATTGCTACTACATATTAGCACTGGCTACCATGCACTTATGTAGTAGCTCATATTAGAGGTACTAAAATTAATGCACAAGAGCAATGGTGCATTAACACATGTGTAGACGCACCTTTTGGATACCAAAACAATGAAAATCTTTTAATTTTGTAAGACAAGAAAGTATTCCATGAAAACAATTGGAAGCTTCATCTATGTAGATAATGACTAATGAAAAAAATGTTAAATTTGTCAAATGACTTAGTGGTGAACTATTCACTTAGTTCTAATCTTAAAGGGTATCATTAAAGTTGATAAAAATGCATAAAACGTGTAGACATTCTATTACATACATTATTAGCGCAGCCACGGTAAAATTATTGTAGAATTAATTTCCAAAGAACTGACTTGATCTTGGAAATTGATTGCCAAATGATTGCTACAAACAGTTCTAGACAATGAAGCAGGTATCAAGTAGCTTATGCCACAGAATGACTTTGTGTTGCCACACTTCTATCTGAGCATTTTTACTATACTGATCATTACTATGGTATGTGAGTACTTACCTTAATAAGCTTTTCTTAAAGCTATTTAACTTTACACAATTCAACAATATACTTTGGAAATACACCTTTAAAGTAAAGTTATTACAATTCTCTTCTGTGCTAGCATTTTAGAAGCACGGCAGTTTTATTTACTTAGATCAAGACAGAAACCAATGGGAACATTTACAGCTGTTGCTATGTCACTGTTGTGACACGTAATGGTGATGTAGCATCCATGGATGTCTACAAGTGACCAGCAGCTACCTCGCCATTGTGGCACTCTATAATGGGAAGAGGGGGGCGCGTTGCTTCGGTAAAGTAGCTGCTAAAAATAACTGTGCGCTGTGTTTACAGCACAGTATGGGCAGTTAGTATGGTATAGTAACAATGTTGCCATAGGGCAATGTGTAGATGTGCCCAACGACATGATAACTGAACTGCCAAAGAAAGAGGTGTAGCCAGCCTACAGAGTTTCACCTCTATTTCAGGGTCTTTTTTCACTTCTTATGGAGGATGTTTGAAGTTTAAGAGCAGCAAGAGGAATTTTGAATTGCCTAAACTCTCTAGATTATTATAACAACTTTTTTTTCCAGCGATCTGTAAAATCTTCATCACCTGAGATAATACAAGCCCTGAGCAGGTAAAAGCAGACATTTACTGAGTGGGGAGATGCATTTCATCTTCATAATTAGCAAGTAGGTAAACTTTATAAGCAGCAGGTTTGGGTTTATTCAAATTGTTCTCAAAGCAAATAATATTTTAAGCAATGAGGCATAGAGAATCATAGCAAAGCAGGGCTGGAAGGGACACTGGAGACACAGAAAGAAGTGAGAATTTTTGCCCAATCAGGCTGCAGAAAGCAGCCTATTGCCATGACCAAACAGAAGTGCATGGCAGCAGACTGCTTCAAAAATGGTCAACTGGGTGAAAATCAGAACTGTCATGAAAGGTAAAACAAAGATGTTTCAAAACAGAGTGTCTCTTGCCAGCCTGTCACTGTTTTTAGGATGGGAGAGGGGAAAGGGAGAGGAGGGAGTTTGGTCTGGGAGTTTTTCAGCCCCCAATGGAGGGTGGGATGGGTGTATTGAAGCCACCTTGAGATGGGAGGGCCATTGCTAGGGGAAATTGGCTGTAGGCTCACAGCCAGCAGCTAGATTCCCATACCCTCTGAAACCAATAGTGAACTTATGTCTGGTCTGGGGTATCTTTGTAACTCAGAACACCTCCTGCAAAGAATTTTCAGTTAGAGCAGGGAGCTGCTCTTCTGTGTCTACCCCTAGATGACATCTAATTCAACCCCCTGCCTGAGGCAGGTTCATAACCATTCAAACTATCATATATAAATCCATTTTCTAAACTCCTGACAAAACTACACAGTCAACCCAGACATGACGACAAGACATAACACCCTGATCTGCTTCAAGTAAAGCGTGGGAACCACCGTGGCCAATGTTCTGCTGTTGCAAAAGTTATTAAAATACTTGAGAGACCCCAGGAAGAGAGCTATGTCCACGGCTACAGAAGAAGTGTCACAGTTCATGTGGCTGTCAGATCTAGTGAGTGGAAGTGGGAGTGAGGATCATAGGGGTTGCAAGGATGAACCATGGGTGGGAAGCAACCAAGGGCAACTCTAGTTCCAAACTGAAGAAGAGAAGCTGAAGTCCAGAGTCCAAACCCAAACCGTAGGCAGTAGTGACCTTAGGGGAGGGCAAACCAGGTGACTGCCAGAGGCCCTACATTTTATAAAAATAAAAATTAATTACACTGAATATTTTTATTATCAATATTATATTAAGATACTTTCATTGTAGTTTCATGGATAGGGCAAAGTGAAGTTGAAATTGAAAATGTCCAACTTGCTTATAGGTCATCAAAATTAAGCCTCTAAGGGACCCCAAGTGACTCTTGCCAGGGCCCCAACAGCCCTAAGGTCACCACTGCTGGAGGGGTACCCAGGGATCAGAGATTATGAAGTAAGCTGAGGTCAAACTGAACTCAGAACGCTGAGTCGGAAGGTTAACCAAGAATCAGAGGCTAGAAAGCAAGCTAAAGTCAATCTGAAGTCCAGACACTGAGCTGGAATGGAGGGTTAGCCGGGAATCAGGGAGTCAGAGGAGTAACCAGGACAGGCGCTGCACAAGGACTAGAGACCAGCAAGTTGTGCAGCAAGGCTAAGGTGCTGGAGAGGTAAGAGCTAACCTAGAGCCAATCAGAGGGCTCATTTGGGACTGGTTAGTTTGATAGACTCGGTTGCTCTGGCTGCAGGGCAGAAGTATCACTCAGTCGTGCCTCTGCAGACTTGGGCTGAGATGGCCCTGTTTAGTTCATTGGGTTCAGCTGACCCAGTTATTCAGGCTGCAGCACATGAGCCTCACTTAGTTTACTCCTGACAGGAGGGAAAAAACCTCCACAAATAATACTAATCTGACCGTGGGGTAAAATTCCTTCCCGACGCGAAATATGATGATTAGTACAATCCTGAGAAATTAGTCTGTACCCAAGACTTTCTAGCCAGAAAACTCTGGGTTTAAGTCCCAGCAGAAGCACTGACACACCCCAGACAAAATCCCCAGTCTTGGATGCAGCCAACACCCAATTCTTCTAAGGAAGATTTTTAAAAAAGCTTGTGTCAAGTAACAGCAGAAAGGGCAATAATTCTGTCCTGTCCCATGTGGCAACCAGCAAAACTCAAAATCAAGGAAATACCCATAACAGAACATAGGAATAGCTAGCTGTCCTGGGCACCTTAATTTTTCAGCTTGTCTTCTTAGGGCACCCTGCCTATTAACTCCTTGAGTTGGTTGAAATCTGCTTTTTTTCTAGTGTCCTAGCATCCAGGCTTTTCCCTTCTCAGGATATGGAATTCTGTCATATTATAGTTGTTTCCTCCCTAATTTCTCATCACCTTTACATCCTCTACCATTTTTTCCTTTTGTTCAGGACACGATCCAAGATAGATGATCCCCTTGTTGTATCCTCAACTTTCTGGAACAGAAAGTTGTCCTCCACACAAGTTAGGAACTGGCTCAACATTGTATATGTTTGGGTGTCTTGTTCTTCCAACAGATGTCCAGAAAACTGAAGTTTCCTGTCGGTACCACATCATAGCTTTTCCATAATATTCTCACCTCTTTGGAGAGTGTGACATCCAATTCTGCCTGACTTGATGGCCTGTTATAAATGCCATATCTTTAACCTTTTATCTTCAACCAAAGGCATTCTGATCTGCATTCTAAACAAAAAACTAATTTGGAACATGAATTTTATTTGTAACCTAACTGCAACTTGTCAAAAAGTAGACCCAAGATTTACTATAAATGAGGAGTGGGTAGCTTATTGGTTGCAAAGACATGTTTATGTACAAAGTTTTGGCAAGCACTTACCTGGTTCTTTTTACATACATCCTTCCCTAGCCATTTTCCCTTCATTCCTCCTGATATGACAGTTGATTCCTGGCTCCATTCATCATTCTTTGGAACTGCATAAATCTATGTAAGATATGAGGATGCCTAGGTGTTTGGTGCAGGGAATAGTCAGTGAGGTTAGAAAAAGGATCACATGAAAGGAAAGGATAATTGGAGGGCTACTCTAATTTCCAGGTGAGTCTGCAAGGGGTGACTTGTTCAGCTCCTATAAAACCAGCCATAAGACTCAATTTATTGAAGTCTTGTGAACTACATTTTGAAGGAGTTATACATCCCTGAATACAACCAGTATTCAATTAAGTTAAAAAATGTTTGTTTCTTCCAAGAATCCATTCTGAAGAAGGTGGCAAAGTGTTCTGACTCCATAATTATGTGTTGTTAAGTCCTTGCATTGATTCTAATAGTCTTTTTTGCAAAATAGAAATATTGATTCAATTACTACTTTTTATGAATTTTCTGAGAAAATAAATATTTGTCTAAGCAGATATTTTAAGTGTGTTCATCTAAAAAATAACTTTTTTGGTCCTCTGCTAAAACTATGACTTTAATATAGAACATACCTGCTGTAAGTTCAAATGTCATTTGCTTGGTAACTTTGGGTTGTGATTTCTCCTATGAATTCATTATAGAGATATTCTTTCTACATACACATATTTTATTCCAGTGTGCACACCTGAACAGAATTTTCACGGGCAAAAATTATCCATATATAGTGGTAGGCCTTATACGTTTTCTCAAAATGGTGATCTATGTGTTTGCTCTGGCAGTTGGTTCTTGGATTGCAGTATATGGCAGGATATTGCAGCAATCACAAACATTTTGAATCTTTCAAACTTTATGTTTAATTTCTCTGTAAGGCCATAGGCAGCAAGAGTGAACTGTTCCTTTAATGCTCTATGTCCAGTGCAGGGACCACAGAAAATGTTCCCTTATTCTTATTTTTTTCCATAATTCCACCCCACTTTCTGCCTATGAAAGACTTCAGCTGGCACATATTAGCTAGCAAGTTCTTCTTACCACACCTGAGAGAACCATACAAGTAAGCTGTTGGTCTCTGAATTGGTTTGTAAGAATTTAGCACATTGGAAAAATCCTAGTACTGAGATTTTCAGCACTCAGCATTAGCATAATTACTCCCATTGAGTGAGAGAAGAATTAAGCCAATACTGAATAGTTTCAACTCCCAACCATGCACACATTTTCACTTACATAATATTTTCTGTGCTTAGTATTTTCTTTCCTTGTTAACTTATTTCTAAGGCTAAACCCTACAGGGTGACTGTAACTCTGCACATATCTCATGTAGAATTCCTGTTGTAGTGAAAATTTTGCTTGGCTAGGAAAAATTAACTGAATAGGAATAGTGAATTTGAACTACTGATTTCTATTTTGTACAGATAGTGGAGAATAAGGCATTCACACTTTATTTAGAAAGTAAAACATTCAGTTTCTGAAAAGCTGTTCAGCTGCTGATGGACAACTAGTAGGATTTATAGAAGTGCTTAAAGGTTGCTTAGATTCTTTTAAAAATTCTATTACACACCTATCTGCATTCTTAAATGCCTAAATATCTTTGCATATACAATCTGTATTCCTTTCATGATAATTTACCCTAAAAGAACTAGGATTATTATCTGTGAATGATTGAAAGATATTGTTTAAAAATGAGTATGCTGGCATGTCAGCAAAGGAAATGAAGGTAGCCTCACTAGGTTTAGTTAATGAAATCCTAATTCTTCTGTTAAAAATAGGGACTTCTGATCCCATTATTAAATAAATTATTTTATCAAAGCAGGTAAAACAATAAATATTGAGGGAAGAGAGAAAATCTGTGTCCAGGCAATTTTAATGAATGGGACATTTAAAAATATATCAGTCTAGACCTATTATGTCAGGGGCAGGAAAAGTCTGGCCTGCAGCTGCGCTGGCAGGGTGCACCTCAGGGGGCTGCTCCAGAGCCACTGGGATCTTGTAGTGGGGGGCAGCTTGGTCTGGGGCCAGAGCAGAGCCGTGATCTCCCACCTGCCCCTTCCGGGCAGGGACATGCAGGCAATGAATCATGGCTCTGCTTCGACTTCTTGTAGCAGTGACAGCATGGTCCTGAGTTGGGGCAGTGCCATGATCTGCTGCCTGAACACTGCTGCCTGCAGGTAGTAGCCCCCTACCCTGCCCTGCTGCAAGCCCTGCCCGCAGGGCTGGGGCCAGTCTCCATGGCAACCACAGCCTTGTGCTATCACAATACAGTGTCTGGAGTCTCCATGGAGACTGACTCCAGCGGTGTAGGCAGAGGCTGCTGGTAAATGGAGTCCAAGTGCTGCCCAGATCCACCACTTTGCCCACCCTTGTGTTATGTCTTGGCATATCGTGTTTTTCTCGTTAGATGTTATTGAGCATTAGGGACTTAACAAGTTGCTGCTCTTTCATTAGAAACTACAACAGCACAGATGTTCAGGAGACTTCTCTCAGAGAAAAAATGGTCACTGCAGGAGACAAATAACCTGGGAAAACCAGGTTTAAAGCATTTCCTGGAGAGTTTCTTCTGCTAGAGTTAATGCCTGTACATGTTCCCTTCCAAGAGAAGCCACATAACTGTCCCCAACACCCCAGGGTGCTTTGTTTCAGCCCTTCTTCTTCCCCCATCCCTCCCTTCATGGAGATAGCATGTTGCTCAGGCTAGATTCTACTGTTCCAGCCAAGCTGGGAGCAGAACATGCATCTTTCACAATTCCCCCATATTGTTCTGCAGGAAAACACAGGTTGACTATGAGCAGAGTGGGTTGGCTAATCAGAGTTGCCCGGGGCACTGCTGCCATCTGTCTCCAGGGAGAAACAGACCCTACAGAGAATGCTGAGATGTGTTCATGTGCACCTCCTGAGTGAGCAGTGTGAGCACTGCAAGCTCTCTGCTCTTCAGGGGCTCAGAATTCAAATGTCTGTTCTGGGGTCTTTGGGAAAGACTATCTACCAGTTAAACAAAACCAGAATTCTCCCAGATCATTTGGATGTGTGCATGCAGCCAAGGGATTAAAATGAGGCTATAAGGTGGATGGTGAAGATAATGCTGCCTAGGTGGAATTGCCTAGTAAAGTCAGAATTAACTCAATTTGCATACAGTTTATATTTATTAAGTTTCTGTGTGTGTTTTAAAAAAAGCATTGCCCATTATACTTAGGGTTTTTTTGTGTTAACATATTAAAGTGTCTTTTTGGTTGCAGGTGCCCATAGCATGTTGCAAAGGGCTTTTTGTGGTTAAGTGAGAGAATGAGCACCCAGAGCCAGTGGGTGAGCCGTTACTCACTATTTTGTATCCTCTTATATGAATGGTTTAATAACTTAGCAGCTCTATAATATTTGGTACTTACTTTATGATACTTCATTTTTGTTTAATACAGAGTGAGACTTGGGGGTAAAGTTGTTCTAAATTAATTCTGTGAAGCACTTAAACTCAGTACACCTTGAATCTAAGTATACTCTAGCATTCACTGAAGACTAGTGAAGTACACATTCTGGTATCATAACTTATATGAGACATACATCCTATTGACACCCACTCAAGGAATTTTATGTAGAATTATTAAAGTTAATTTTGCATTGTATTTTGTTTCCCTATTTTGACCACTTTTAACACTGAGAAACATATTAGAGCTGCTTAGAAGTTCTCAGAACTTGAGACAACTCTCTAGTGATGATATTGTAGCTGTTATATATGCTGTAGCTTCATAGACTATTTATTGGTGTCAGATCTGCACGTGCAGAGATGAGAGCCTTCATATGACCTAAGAGGAAAAGGTTTCCCTATTTTAACTGCCCAAAAAGGATATTTTTCACAATCATCCCAAGGTACTTGTAAATTGACAATCCTAGTTAAAGTTCAGGATATTAGTTTTTGATAGATTTGATGTCCTCCAGTTAGACTACAGTATGAATATCCAATAGGTCATACATGTCAAAACAATGCTCATGGACCAGTCTGTATACCAATAGCTGTAATTCCATGGAAAGATAGTTGGTAAGATAATGATCTTTCTATTTCTAGCAGTAACACATGCAGTCTATGTATATTGCTCTATGTAAACCCTTGCCCTGTTACTAGAAAGTGGCATGGGCCCTTTAAGAGCAGGGTTTTTGTAGAACAGACACAGGCAAACAGAAGAGGCTAAGGTTTAAGAAACAGCCATATGATCAAGTCAGCTGACAGGGAAGGCACATGACCAGAAAGGGGTAGGGCTTTAGTAGTATATAAGCCAGAACTAGAGCCAGAGCAGGGATTTAGATGCAACAGGGTGAGTAAGCCTTGCTGTAAGATGACTGCTACTGATGACTGCCTAACAGGCACCTTTGGGAGTGCAACCAGAGGGACCTGATTCAGGGCCTGGAAGAAGTGTGGTAGGCAGCCAGTGGGCTTGGTGTTTGTGTTGCTGCCATGAAGGCTTAAATTTGTATTCAGGTTAACTGGTGGGTTTTTTTGGGACTAGAAAGATGTGGCTTGGAGGACCCATTAGTGGCATGTGATTTTCTTGAGCCTTGTTAGGGGTCAGGCTTAAGGCACAGATGAGGACCGGGGGGCTCAGAGCCCAAGAAGGACCAGAGATAGCTCACAGAGGGGCAGCACTTAGTGTAAAAGAACCTAGAGCCTGAGCAAGGCAGAGGTAAAAGCCCCAGAGGGCAAGATAATGGTTGAAGCCCAGAAGCCAGGTCCAGTGGGCATTGACTAAGGAACCAGCTAGAACAATGGTGCAGAAAGCCAGGAAGGCTAAAGCCCCAGCAAGGGAATAAAGACCTGAAGTGCGCTGATGGCTAGGTGGGATAAGTGTTCCACCAAAGTCATGACACATAACATCTGCAAGACATGGGTGTGACCTATGGGGACTGCTGGAGGTCATGACAGAAGCCCTTAAGGCAAGCAAGGTTGGGGGAGCTGACCACTGAGGAAGAGGAAGCACCTTAGGCTTGTCTCTGAGAGCAGCCTTGCTTTCATTAAGTTTACATCAAGATATGGCAAGTGAGAAAGCAAGATGGGAACTTGTGAGACAGAAGAGAAAGAGAGCCTGGAAGGGATGAGGTGACCTTTGGGGGACATCATCGTTTTCATAGTTTCATAATAGTTAGGCTCAGGAGGGACCTGAACAGATCATCTAGCCTGACTCCCTGCCACAGGCAGGAATGAATGCTGGGTTCACAAGACCCCAGACAGGTGATCATCCAACCTCTTTTTGAATTTACCCAAGGTAGGGGCACAGACCACTTCCCTAGGAAGTTGGTTCCAGATTCTGGACACCCTTACTGTAAAATATTGCCTCCTGATCTCTAACCTAAACCTATTCTCCATCAGCTTAATAGCATTGCTCCTTGTCACCCCAGGTGGTGCTGGGGAGAATAGGGCTCTTCCTATTTGCTGATGATCTCCCCTGATGATTTTGTAGGCAGCCACCAGGTCCCCCCTCAGCCTCCTCTTGCTGAGGCTGAACAGGTTCAGGTCCCTCAGTCTCTCCTCACAGGGCCTGTCCTGCTGCCTTCTTACCAAATGGGTGGCCTTCCTCTGAACTCTCTTCAGGCTGGCCACATCCTTTTTTAAGGAGACGCAGTACTCCAATTGTGGCCTGACCAATGTTGCATAGAGTGGGAGTATCACCTCTCTGAACTGGCTCAAGATGCATCTTTGGTTGCATGACAAGGTATGGCTGCCCTTGCTGGCTGCGGTCTGGCATTGGTAGCTCATGTTCATCTTGGAGTCAGTAATGACTCCAAGATTCCTTTCTACCTCTGTGCTTTCAAGAGGGGAACTCCCCAGCCTATAGGTATGCTGTGGATTCCTTCTCCCAAGGTGCAGCACCTTGCATTTGTCTACATTGAACCCCATCCTATTCTCATCTGCCCACTTTTGTAGTCTCTCTAAATCTAGTTGCAGCCTCTCTCTCCCTTCAAGTGTGCTCACCTTGCCCCACTTCTTAGTGTCATCAGCAAACTTGGACAATGTGCTTTCAACCTCCTCATCCAAGATGCTGATAAAGATGTTAAACAGTGCTGGCCCGAGGACCAAGCTCTGGGGGACCCCACTGCTCACATCTCACCAGGTTAAGTATAACCTTTCCACCACTACTCTCTGGGTGTGCCCCATCAGGCAGTTTTTTACCCATCCAACTGTGTAGGCATCAATGCCACAGTCGCTTAATATATTAATGAGAATGGGGTGAGAGAGCGTCAAAGGCCTTCTTAAAGTCTAGAAAGACTATGTCCATGGCAACACCATTATCCAAGGATTTAGTTACCTGGTCATAAAAGGCAATCAGGTTGGTCAGGCAGGACCTGCCTTTGATGAACCTATGCTGGTTGCCCCTGAGTATGATCTCCCCTGCTGGCCCCCCACAGATGTGCTCCTTGATGATTTTCTCCAAGATCTTCCCGAGGACCGAGCTGAGGCTTATGGGCCTATAGTTACTTGGGTCCTCCCTCCTCCCTGTCTTAAAAAATGGGGACCACATTAGCTAGTTTCCAATCCCCTGAAACCTGGCCAGATGACCACAAATGCTCATACAGCTCAGCCAAGGGCAATGACCCCTGCTAGCTCCCTCAACACTCTTGGGTGGAGGACATCTGGACCTGCAGATTTAAAAATGTCCAGCCTTTCCAGAAGATCCCTAACTACATCTGCACCAATCAAAGGCCTGACAGAGCTATCCCTGAGATTGTCCCTACCTCCGACAGGAGGGTTGTCCCAGTCCCTGTTCAAGAAAACAGAGGCAAAGAAACTGTTAAAAATATAGGCCTTCTCATCTGGCTTAGCCACAAGGTTACCATTTGAGTCTTGCAGGGGCCCTACTTGTACTCCCAATGTACTTGAAAAAGGACTTTTTGTTGTCTTTAATCCTGGATGCTAGCCTGAGTTCCATCTCTGCCTTGGCTTTCCTAATAGCCCTCCTACACTCATGAGCTGAGAAGGAGTACTCCTCCTTGTTGATAGCCCCTCCCTTCCACTGGTTGTACGCCACCGTTTTAGGCCTCAGGCATTCCTGAATGCCCTTGCTGAGCCATGGAGGTTTCTGAGCTTTCTTACCCACCTTGTTTCACTCAGGGACTGTTACCCTTTGAGCCTGAAGGATCGCCCCCTTAAGGTATGACCATCCCTCATGGACTCCCATCTCCTCTACCTTCTGGGCCCTCAGTGCCTCCCCCACTAACCTCTGAAGCTCATTGAAATTGTCCCTTCTGAAGTCTAGGGCTTTAGTCTTACTATAAGCCCTTGACACCCTGCACTGGATACTGAATTCTAGCAGGAGATGATCACTATTGCCCAGGTGGTCAAGGACCTGCAATCCCCTCACCAGGTCATCCCCAGTGGCCAGGACCAGGTCCAGCAAGGCATTACCCCAGTGGGGCTTTGTACCTCCTGGATAAGGTGAAGGTCCTGTAATACAGCCAGGAACCTATGCGAATGGTCAGACCCAACTGTCTGCTCCTCCCAGCAAATATCTGGGTAGTGTAGGTCACTCACAAAAGGGACCACAAACAGCTGAAGAAAGCCCATTTTCATCAAGTCACTGGTAGTCAGGGGATTATAGTCCTAAAAAGAGGAGAAAAGAAAAAGAAAAACAGCAAGTAACTGTATATTAACATTTGCTTTACTGTATTTGTTTTAAGCGCCTAGTAAGCCAGTTATGGTGGCTGTGACGGTGAGGCGGCTGTAGGGTCTCAAGTCGTTGGTCACCACGGAGCTGACGGCTGCACTCAGTTTCTTTTGTTGGTTGTTAGATGTCCACTTGAATCTGAGACATTTGGCAAGATGGTATTGACCTTCATCTCCTAGCTTGCGAATTTTCTGCTTCGTTAGGCCAGAGTTGTTTAGTAAAAACCCAAACGTAGCACGTTCTTGGGGTATTCGCTCGTGCCAATCGTCTTGGTGAAGAGGGGCTGATTGCGAAGCCGGGACAGGTATGGTGGTGGGACATACAGGCAGCGCTTGTGGTTGTTGCGTATCGGTCTGCTGGATGCTGTGTATTTGGTGGGTAAGACTTAACAGGTTTGTGAGAGGTGAGCCTATAGACCCAGTAAGCAACAGCTGTAATGACAGCTTGTGAAAACCACCGTATACTTCAATAGCGGCTTCGATCGCTGTGGGAGTGATGGGAAGCGAGCCAGGGTTTTCTACATAGCGATGTGGCCACAGCCCAATTTGTGCTGGGGTTATCCCTCCCCTTGGAAACAGTGTTGCGTTCCATGTGCAATAAGAAATCTCAGTAATGGCATTTATTAAGAGTTCCAGGTCATAGCCACCAGGCTTCCACCCTGTGTGCCAAATGTGGCTCTTGTTATCCAGGGCTTGCGTGATAGCAGCAGGTAGGGGTATGGGCCACATTGGATTGGCCATTAGGTGAATGGGATTAGTCACTTGCCCCCTACTCCATGACCCATTGCATATGAGGATGTTACATTCTTAGACATCGACTTTCTCAAAGCCCACCTCATGAATGACTTGGCTGAGCCAGGCAATTACAGGCTCTTTTGGCTTGATGTTAGTCTCTTTCATCAGTTCTTCCATCTCTGTCCGTGTGCGAGTGCACCACGTAGTGGTGGTACGTGGCTGTCCTTGCCCATCTACTACAGTTTTAGTGACTATTATAGGGAGTGCTTCCACTGACTCCACGAGTCAGGCAAGTTATCAAGTGGTGGATAAATCTTTTTGGGTTCATCCGCTAGCTCAGGCTTATATGGTAGACCACCTCCATAAGCTGACCAGAGAAGTCCCAGTCCAGCTCTTACCCCTGGTTGGGTGGTCTGTAGTAGACACCCAC
This sequence comes from Crocodylus porosus, assembly GCF_001723895.1. Lineage (NCBI taxonomy): Eukaryota > Metazoa > Chordata > Crocodylia > Crocodylidae > Crocodylus > Crocodylus porosus. The sequence goes on from NW_017728907.1 coordinate 7,886,435, forward strand.
CGTAAGGTGCCTTTCACCACGCCCCCCCTTAAATTTGACCCACAGTGTCTCCACCCGATCCTCCTCTAACCTGAAGCTAACCCTTGATGATATGAGTTGCTCTTTGACATAGAGCCCAATCCCCCCCACCTTTCCTTTCTGTCCTGTCTCTTCTATATGATCCTCAGTCGCTTAACCTGTTACAGTGGTGCATTCGCCATGAAAATTCCAAAGGCCATATATGTCATAAGATGATGGCTTATGCAAGAAGAAAGGAGAACCCCTGGGCCCAGTGAGAAGCTGGAGGACTGGTTACGAGTGCTAGCCATATGGCAGGCAGCAGAGCAGCAGACACTGAAGCTCCTGGCCCAGCAGGGACTGCAACATCAAGTAGAAGCTCAAGAGATTCAGGAAGCATAACAACAGTTGATGCTAGCAAAGTTGGCCAGTTCCACTCAGCAGAATCAGACAGCCCAGGAAGGAGGTGTCTTACTCAGCTCCGATTCAGTTAATCTATAAGATACATCTCTACCCTCCCTTCTGTTTCTCTCATTCATATATAAATGTATTCCAAATTATTTTAACACTCATCACTGTCATATTAATGTATCCAGTCAGAATCCAATCTGGTTATCTCTTAAGACACATGATCATTAGAAATGCTAAGAACATCCATCAATTTCAGGTTATATCTTAGTCCAACAAGATGGTTGGTTGGATTTCGGTCAGTGGAAACATTAAAGATCTTGTCTGTATAGTATACTAGTATACTCTAACTTGCCCCCTATTTTTTATTTTATTTGCCACTGATACCTACTACTTATTTGAGCTGTTGGAGGATAACTCTGCCGTAGCTACAGAAGACAGTTCTTGGTTCCAGGAACAAACAGAATTCTTAGGTTTAAGAAATCATTTTATGTGCATTATTTTATACAGTTAAATATAAATACATGTAAACTTTGTTTCCTGTTTCAACTAATCCCTTATGGAGCCATGATTCTTAAAGAGAACTTCTAACATTTTGAAGCATTAATTTCAAATCTACAGCTAATCCTGCCTGCTGAATCATCTTACCCTGTATTGCTGGCAATAAACCTGTCAGTGTTCACAACACTTAGCAAATTTAGGAATAGGATTGACCTTTATTTTCCCAACACTGACAAAGCTCTGAGCCTTTTTTTATTTTGCTATTAATTAGGTAATGATTTATTGATGGAGTATAATGAGCCTATTTTCTTTTTATTTGACCAGGTTGAAACAGGTTCTGATTTTTCCATCATTGATTATAATCATCACAACCAGAAAGTTGGTATCATTATGGAAGTTAGGAAAAAACAATATACAAGTAAATAATATTGATGTCTGTTGTCTTATAAGCAGCTAATTAAGAACTTAAGAATGAATGACAGTTGTCATGCCATTTTGAAATACAGATCTATGTAAGCTACTAATTTACAATGAATGACTCCACAGATTCATTTACATATCTTAACTTCTATTGTGTAAGGAATAGTATAAGATCTTAAGTGCACATTTAGCATTCTGTTCTTAAAGTAGTAGTAAACAAACTGGATAGATTTTGTATTGTTTGGGGTTTTAAAATTTTTTTCTTACATAATAATGTCTATTTTAACTAAAACAGATAATATAAACATTGTACCCTGGAGTGCTGATAACACTCTGCAGGCAGTATGCCATACAGTACAGCTATAACATTATAGAGCATAATTTTTGAATCAAGAAGAGTAGGAGTAATGTTGCTTATATGGCAAGTTAACTGACCATTGACTCATTGAAAAGGTTCAGTGGACATGTATCATCAGTCTGGAATATAATTAGCATTCATGGCCAAGACTATAAATACTCACTGTTTGCTTCCTGCACCATTGCCTGAAGTCATCTATTGTTTCTACAGTGAGATGTGTAGTAGAGCTGTTTTTTCTAAGTAATGCTGTTTGGAAAATGCAGTTTGGACTGATAAGTATGTATATGCACATATATTCATATGCAAAGTAGAAGAAAGGAATAAAAATGAAACCCTGTAAAACTCCACATGATTGAAGCTGGAACAGCAGTGAGTTATGGCCTGACACTTCTCTTTTTGAGAGTTCTCACAATCATGAAAGGAGCCATTCAGGTGCAAATCTAGCTAGATTTTCTGAATTCTGGAGTATTGGAAGAGGGCCAATGTTGCCCCAATATTTAAGAAGAGGAGGAAGAAGGATGCAGGGAACTATAAACCAGTCAGTCTTACCTCTGTCCCTGGAAAAATCCTAGAAAAAATTATCAAGGAACATATCTGTGGGAGCCCGCTGGGTAATGTGATGCAGAGGGGTAACCAACATGGGTTTGTAGAAGGCAGATCCTGCCTGACTAACTTAGTTTCTTTTTATGACAAGGTCACCAAATGTTTAGATGCAGGAGTCGAGGTAGATGTTATCTATCTGGACTTCAAGATGGCCTTTGACGCGATATCTGATACCATCCTTATACATAAACTGAGGAGATTTGCCTTGGATGATTATACAGTAGACTGTGTAGCAAACTGGCTCAAGGGTTGCACTTAGAGAGTGGTGGTGGATGGGTCGATGTCAACCTGAAAAGATGCATGCAGTGGAGTCCCTCAGGGCTCAGTTCTGGGGCTGGCACTGTTCAACATATTCATCAGTGATCTAGATGAGGGGGTGGGAAGCACCCTGCCCAAATTCATGAATGACACAAAAATATGGGGTGAAGATAACACCCTGGAGAGGAGGAACCAGATCCAGGCTAACCTAGACAGGTTTGGGAAGTGGGCAGAGAGAAACAGGATGTAATTCAATAAGGACAAGTGCAAGGTGGTGCATCTGGGGAGAAATAACTGCCATTGTACCTATAGGCTAGTGGGGGAACCTTCTTAGCACCACTGAGGCAGAAAGAGATCTTGGAGTCACTGTTGACTCCAGGTTGAACATGAGTCATCAATGTGATGAAGCAGTTGGCAGAGCCAATCACAACTTGTGCATCCGTAGGTGCTTCACAAACAGGTCCCAGGAGGTGATTCTCCCTCTTTATGCAGCACTGGTCAGGCAACAGCTGGAGTACTGTGTCCAGTTCTGGATGCCGTAGTTCAAGCAGGATGTGGACAACCTGGACAGGGTCCAAAGATGAGCCACTCCTCTGATTAGAAGTCTGCAGGGAAGGCCCTACAAGGAAAGACTAAGGGACCTCAACCTTTTCAGCCTCTCCAAAAGAAGGCTGTGGGGGAACCTTGTGGTGGTGTACAAGTTCATAAGGGGAGAGCAACATGAAGTAGGCAATGATCTGTTTACCAGGGCATCCCCTGGAACAACAAGTAACAATGGCCATAAACTACTGGAGAGAAGGTTTAGACTGGACTGAAAAAAGTTCTTCAGGGTTGTCAGGATCTGGAATAGGGGTCCAAGAGGGGTGGTGCTCACCCCTTCCTTGGGGGTCTTCAAGAGGAGACTGGACAGGCACCTGGCTGGGTTCACATGACCCCAGGTTGGTGACCTTTTTTTTTTCCTGCCAGGGACAGGAGGTCGGACTAGATGGCCCACTGAGGTCCCTTCTGACCCTAGAATCTATGAATCTTTTGAAGTCATTAAACCTGGACATCTGGATTTAAAAACATAAGCTTCTACTTAAGTAAACTGAATTAGAAGTAGGAGTAGCAATACATTGACTCTGTACACATGGTCTATCCATTGACTGGGAACATAAACTAATACTGACATTAACTATAAAGGTGTTACATATTAGTTTTAGGCTATACTAAGAATTCTTAATATGGGAGTGTCTGCATGTTAAACATGTAAAACATGAAACCTAGTGCTAAGTGGCCTCTAGGCATCTCAAAGTTACGTTTTTTCAGGAAAAGTTTATTTTTGAGCTACATTACCCAGAATGTGTTACAGTAATGTGAGAAAACAATCCAATTTCAGTTCTCCAGAATCCTAGGATGCACCATTCCCTCTCCTTGCCTCCTGCACTGTGGAAAAAAACTTTCTGCTTTTACATTCTACTGCCCCGGGAATGGTACTCTCCCTCTTGTCCCCAGGGCTTGTAACCCTCCCACCCCACAAAGAGTGACCTCAGGCCACTTTGCACATGGCCCATTAGCTTAAGCAGTTATGTGTAAGCAACTTCCATCAACCAGTGGCAACTAGAGGCAGAAAATGAGCCAAAGGATATCCCCTCTGGACCTTACTAGGCAGACATCAAACTGAACTTGCAGTGAAGTGTTGGACCTCATCATAATCTGGGGTAAGGAGAAGATGATCACCATTAAGGTCACAAAGGGCAACAGGCAGAATCAGATGGTTGCTAAGGGGCACCATTGGTACAGGTACAGAAACAAAAATCAAGTCCCTGAAGTCGAAGGGCACTTGTACACATGACGAAAATTGGCCATTAATGCAGTTTACTTGAGTCACATTATACATGTGCAGGAAGGTTTTGTGATTAAACGAGTTTGCTATGTTGCAAACTAAACCACATCTGCATGTAGTTTAGTTTGCAATGTAGCTATTTGTAACATTACAGCCTTTGACAGCTTGCCCCAACCCCCTGCTGTGGGAGAGGTGGGCTGAAGGCAGAAGCAGTGAGGGACCTGATCTTTTTTTTTTCATGGAGCCTGCCCGCATTTCCTGCAGCCAGAAGGCAAGATGCTGGTGGGTCAAGCAGCTTCTCAGCTGCAAAGGGCTGTGGTCCTTCCTCCTGCAGTGGTGGTGCCTCCTGCGGCTGTCCAAGCAGAGTGCTAGCAGGCAGGTCCTGCCTCAGTTCAGGTGCAGGGAACACCTGGATCAGGCTGGGTGCTGCCTACAATCTGAGGCAGCACCTGCCCACTAGATGCCCACCCAGGTAGCCCTAGGGAGTGCTGCCACTGTGGAGGGAACATCTGGGGGCCCCTGCAGCTCAGGACTTATTGGCAGCTCATACTCTGGCCATGGGAGAGGTGGGAAGGCTGTGCAGAAAAAAAAAAGGGTCAGGCCTCATCACTTTTTTTTTTTCCTCAGAAGAGCCTGCCCATGGTAGCTACCACCAGGCCATGCAGCCCCTGAGCTGTGGAGGGGCCAGTCCTTTCTTTCACACTGGCAGTGCCAGTACTCTTAGGGCTTCCTGCATGGGGTGATAGCTGTGCAGTTGCTGCCTCACTGGATCCAACTCTTCCCCAAGCTTGCATGGGGAGCAGCATTCATTGGTCTTCCAGTACATGGGCTCAGGGAAGAGTTGGATCCAGTGGGTGCTACTTGTGAGCTAAGGCAGCACCTGTGCAGCTAGCACTCCACTTGGGAGGCCCCAGGGTATGCCACCATTGCAGAGGGAAGGACCAGGACCCCCTGTAGCTCAGGGGCTGCACGGCCCGGTAGCAGCTCATGTCACTTGTGTGTAATAACTGGGTTTCTGGTTGTAGCCGTGTTGATCTAAGGAACAGGCAGGCATGGTTCTTTAAGTAGATGTGATATATTTTATTAGACCAACTGAATAGTTGACGAAATGTATTTTGGCAAGCTTTTGGGTTTAAAAACCTTCAACAGGCTGAGGAAGCATCTGCAGTTGGTGTGAGCTCTTCCTGGATGGAAGGAATAGTAAAGAAGCCAGAGGCTAGGCTTCAGGCAATAAAGCCAGTCAGTGAAAATGGAAATTGAGGTGTCAGGGGGTGAAGAGACAGGCTACTGGGGGCAAGGGGAAGAATAGGGATGTAGCATGTAAAAGTGGAGAGGTACCTGGAGAGTCAGATGTCAGGCAGGTTATAGTGTATCATAAATCCAATGTCTATATTTATTCTGTGAGTTTTTGTATTGAAGAGGTTGATGAAGTGAAGTTCATAGGCTTCTCTGTGAAAAATGATATGTAAATTCAAACAAGCACCAAACTCCACTAACCTCATCACCAGAAGCTAACTTCCCAAAAAACACCAAATGGATCCAGACCATGCCATGACAAGCAATGCAAAACCTGCCAACATATTTTCAGTACCCCCATAATTACTACAACCCACAACAGAACCATCACCATTCTCGGATCTTACAGCTGCATCTCCAGAAACATTATATTTCTCATCCAGTGCACTAAATGGCCTGATGGAAAATATGTAGGAGAGACCAAACAACAACTGCACACCAGAATGATTGCACACTGGACATCTATTAAAGACATGAACACCCAATTACCAGTGGGGGCACATTTCTCACAAGAAAATCACTCTTTCTCTAATCTCTCAGTCCTAAGCCTCAAAGGGAATTTACAAAACACCTTTTCTGGACAAGCCTACAAACTTCACTGCATAAATCTACTGCGTATAAAAAATCATGGACTCAACATAGGCATTGAATTTATAACATTGACATTATGAATTTATTGACATTTATGAACTTAATATAGACATTGGACTTATTGGATTTATAACCTGCCTGATGTTCCAGTGGAAGTAGCTCACTACCATCCTGCATTTTTAATTGACCTGGCTGGTTGCTGTAGTGATGGTACCATCACTGGCAGCCCTGTCCTCCTCCAAGGCATCTCTGACTATGAGGTGAAACTTGTGTGTCGCACAGCGGATACCAACAAAGTTGGCATCACGGACTGCCTTGACCATATTGGCCCCATTGTTGGTGACCATGAACCCATGGGTGAGCTCACCCTGCCCAATAAGCCACCCCATGCTGTGTGGTTCATGGCCACCATGATCTCCCTTGCCATGTGGGACTCATCCAGCACCTCGGCTTGAAAGAGAGCCCACCGATACCCTGACTGATCATACCACTCCCCCACTGAGGGACGTATAGGCATGATCTCGACCCTGGCTGCTCCAGATGTCTAAGGTGAAGTATAAAGCTACCTGAGGCCCTGCCTTCTGCATCTCCCTTAAGTACTCCCTGCACGCCTCATACAGGGAGGGCACCACCATCCTACTAAAGGTGGTGAATGCAGGCACCTGGTAGGATGGGGCCACGAGTGTCTGAGCCACCGGAACCTTGGCTGCTCAACTAAGGAGAAGGGATGGCTATCCAAAGTAAGCATCTCCCCAATGGTCTGGGTGACCTCAATTGCCCTTGCAAAGTGCCCCACTTTATCTGTGGCTTTCCCCCATTGGTCCAGAAATGGGTGATGTGGGGATGGGGGCTTGGGAGCAACAGGGGGACTTATTTTTGGGCAGGCTCCCACTGGTGCTAGACTGAGGAGAAGGGTAAGGGGGTGCTGCCTCCTCAGATGCAGCAGCATCACCATTGTGATGAAGTGTTTCACTTCCTTTCCCTGACTGATCTGTCTTCAGGAGTGCTGGCAAGTAGCGTACCTGGGATCATCTACCAACTCAAAATGATCCCACACTATGCTACTCCCCTTCTTCTGGGTTGAGGGTGGATATCCTGCTTTATCCCCCTCCTCAGCAGGCAGAGGCACAACAACAGGGAAAGCTGAGCCACCTGTCCCCACAGCATCCTATAAGGTGCCTTTCATGAGGTGCCTTCCAGAGAAGAAGACCTGGGTCTAGAGGAAATTTGAAGGGTGTGGAGCACAAACTCAGATTCCCCCTCCTTCTCCTGAATTTCCTGGGCTATAGCACTCAGCTCCCCTGTTTCCAAATCCAGCTCCTCCTCTAGCAGTGGGAGGCCCATGCTGGGAGCTGTAATTGGGGTGGAGGAGACTATCATGCTGGTGCTGATGGCAGTGGCTATTTCTGGTGTTAGTGGAGAAGGTGCAGGTGCAGGGAGAAGCACTTCTCCATCTCCTTGCTCCCACTGGCAGCAGAAGACTCATCGCTGCCAGGAAAGAGGGTGTGTCTGTGTTTAGGGAAGGGGGCATCCAGCTCTCCCTCTAGCCCTCTAGGCCCTCTTCTTCTCCTGCCAGAAGACCTGGCACCTGCCTTCCCAGCATGCTTCATAATGTTTACTGTGCTGGAAAGTGTGTGTGTGTGTGTGTGTGTGTGTGTGTGTGTGTGTGTGTGTGTGTGTATCTGTTTAATGTGTGTGTATAATATATTGGCTTTCCTGCACAGTGATGGATGACATACTGCCAGGGAAAACAGTTCCTGACTGTTGGGAGGTGGAATAAGAACAAATAAAAGGATTGTGGAGGAAGAATAACTTGAAAGGAATGGATTGGATAGGGATAAGTAGAGGAATTCTAGGCAAGGGTAATTAGTAAGGTGTATCCAATCATTTCCAAGAAGAGAGATTAGCAAGAGACTGACTAGGAAGCTAGTACATTTGGCACGCTGTTTCTTCCAAACAGACAGCTCACAAAGGGTAGAGAAAGGCTTCACACAGAGCCTTATATGCTGTTTCTATGTCCCTCCCCCAGAGCACTGTGATTGGAAGGGAACTCAGGGGAAGATCACAGTCACTGGCCAGCTCCAGATGTCAATATCAGAGCAGCCTTTCCCCTCTCCCCTCCCCACCCCTTCTCTCCTTTTCCCTCCCCTCCCCCTCCATCTTCTCAGTTTCTGTTTCACCCCATGACCACCTTCCAAATTGCCAAATCTTTTCTGAATCATTTCCAAATCGATTTAGATGCTTCAAATCAATTTAGACCTTTTAATGGGTCTCCTGATTCATTTTGGATTCAATGATTTAGCCACTGAATTGGGTTGAATCTTCTCCGAATCAAATTGGTGATGGAAGCTTTGCAAACCCCTAGTGGCCAAACTGAGACTGATTTTCATGGAGATGTCAAAGGTCATGCTTCTAATGCAAAGAGCACAGTCCCTCTCCTCCCACAATTCAGTTGGTCTAATAAAAGATATCACATCAGACCAAAGAATCTTGCATGCCTCTCCTCCCACAACAACTTTTAGGTCCCTGTTTCCAAGCTGTAAATTAAATCAGAACTGTTTTGTAAAGGAAGCTGTTATCTTTTTCTATTTGCTACTTATTTTACTTTGCTGTGCAAGTCAAAGTATATGATGAAGAATGCAGAGAATTACATAAGGAGATAAATTGGCAAATGCTGCCCTGAAAAGATAGATTCTGTTAATTTTTCTTTGTGATGCAAACAAGTTAGTGAAATCAAACTTCTCATAGGTGTCTTTGAATTGCATGCATCTCATTTTATGGGCACTTAAAAATCTGCGGCTGGAAATGAAGTCAGTGCGAGGTATGTTTGGTTATAATGCTGTATGAGGCCCTACGTATTTCAGATTGGGCAATCAAAATTATTAGGCACTTTTGCCTTTCATTTCTCTTTGTCCAAAAGCCTCTCTGCACATGAAGGTAAAAGCACAATCGGATCTAAAATAAGATTCACATAATCATACCTTCTGCCATGCTGTGTATACACGGCAGGAGGCCTGATTATGGAATTGTACATTAGATCCCACTGCATCATGTTGCTGCTACAGGGGAAGCCTGGGATCACGACCCCGGGTCCTGTTCCCCCCTGCCCCCTTCCCTGCACCACCTGCCGTGGCTGCAAGCCCCACAGCTGATGAGGCTTGGTGCAGCTCACAGCAGAGTCAACATTCTCTTCACTGCCTCCACTATGAGCCCTGCCACTAACATGGGTTGCAAGGCTCATAGCAGGAGCCATGCCATGAATGCTGTTCCCACTGTGAGCATCACTGGCTGTGGGGCTCATAGCAGGGGCAGTGGAGAGAATGCTGCCACCACTGTAAGCCTTGTGAGGTATGGAGCTTACTGCAGCAGTAGTGCTCTCCCTGCTGCCCCCTCTGCAAGCCCCACAGCTGAGGATGCTGCCACCACTGTGAGTCTTGTCAGATGCAGGGTTGGCAGTGGGTGGTGCACCCCTGTGACTAGGAGCCCCTCAATTGCTGGAACTCACAGCCACAGGGGGAGTACTTGGCCACATGTTCAATTAATGGCATAATTGGAATGTGCAACAGTTATTGCACATTTTTTGTGGACTACCTTTGTAGCTTATTGCTTGTTTTATCACACCATTAATTTGTTGAATGTGTAGCTGGGTCACAACTTAAGGCATGATTAACTGGTTAACCATGCCTGAAGTGTAATGTGTGGGGAGGAGGGGTGGAGGAGGTTGGTTCCTCACTTGTAAAACAGGGATAATAATCCTACCTCACTTCACAGGAGTGCTGTAGAAATACATTTAGTAATGTTTGCAAAGAACTTAGACAGTGTGATGATAAGCACATAGAATAGTCAATGAAAGGATTCATAATTCTGTCCTCAGAGAGAAGCTTGAGTGGTCTACAATAAATAAGGCATGGGACCATTTTTTAAGGATAAAATACAAAGAAATATTGAAAAGGTATGATTCAAAGAGAACAGTCTATCCTGTGTATTATATGTTGTAGGCTGCCCTGTGGAAAAAATGTTCATGTATTTATTTAATCACTGTCTTATAATACAGGTAACACAGGGAGCTGAGTTAAGATGGCAGAGACCACCTGAATCTGGCATTTGCCTCCCAAGTATTGGTTTGACCTTACAACTTTTAATATTCTTGAACCAGTATTTTGTAGGGAATACATACATATATGCTGTCATTCCATGTCATTCCATGTCACATGTCATTCCATTAAATAAAAAAAAATCCTCCTTTATCTATTTGTAGCTGACAGCACACCATTCCAACCTTCCTGACTGTCCCTTGAAGCATTCAAGGGAGAAAGCATGACATATGTAAATGAGATAATTAGTCTGAAGATAAGACAGTATAAGTACACCTATGCATTGTGATTCTGGGGATAAAGGAAAGGCCATAAACTACTTTTCCTTAAGTCTCCGTAGCCTGACATACAGATTTATGAAGGGAGACATTATTTTCAGAATAAAGACTTTGTTGTCAAGCAATTAAAATGTGCATTATATTCATCTGAGTTTTGAAAAGTACTCAGACATACAGATTAATCTTTAGACTTTATAATTATGATGCATGCTTCCATAGATAACATATTTGCACATTTGTGAGAAGTTGATGTATTCTAGTACTGTCTATTGTGTGATGTAAAGCCATGTCTACACAATGTAGGTATCATGCAATAACTGGTTGATAATGCCAGTACCTTGAGACCGGCTACACATGCAAAATACCTAATACATCATAAAAAGCTCCAACCAAATATAAAGTTAGATTTCAAATACATGTACTAACATTATAGCTGGTTTCTTTAGCTTTAATTTACATGTGTAGCAGGGTCAGCTGATGGGGTTCCCAGCCACAGGGCTACATCATGCCCAGCCAAGGCTAGGAGGCCTGCTGCTAAGGCACTCTCAGCCCTAGCAAATGTGGACATTGGATCCCGGAAGCATGTCTTCTGGTGCTGGGACCCAGCTGGGGTCCCAACCACAGAAGCTTGCTTCTCACTAGTGCAGGGGGAGCCCAGGATTGGGCTCCTCCTGCACCATCAATAAAGCATGATTGGATCTAACACACAGTCCCACAGTCATGTCTCCAGCAATGCATGTGTGCCATGGTAAGATGTGAGATTGTGTGGAGCAAACCTTAGATCCTATTGTGCCTTTACCTGAACTTGCAGAGGGGGGGCTAAAAGACATGGTCACAACACATAGGCTGTAAGTTTAAAAAAACCCAAACCTACTAATTACATAAATAATGTATGTTACAGCAGACCCAAGTATTATTTCATAGATTTCATAGATATTAGAGCTGGAAGGGACCTCGAAAGATCATCGAGTCCAGCCCCCTGCCCAAACAGCAGGAAGTCAGCTGACGTCATAGGATCCCAGCAAGATAAGCATCCAATTTGCTCCTGAAGGTTTTCAATGTAAGTGCTTGAACCACCTCCGATGGCAGGCTGTTTCAGACCTTGGGGGCTCGGAGAGTAAAGAAATTCTTTCTTATGTCCAGCCTGAAACGGTCTTGCAGGAGTTTATGACCATTCGACCTCATCATCCCTTGGGCTCTCTGGTGAACAAACGTTCCCCCAGATCCTGGTGGTCACCCTTGATAAACTTATAGGTGACCATCAGATCAACCCTGAGCCTGCGCTTTTCCAGGCTAAAGAGCCCTATGGCTCTCAGCCTGTCATCATAAGGTCTGCTTTCCTGACCTCTGATCATGCACGTGGGTCTTCTCTGGACTCTCTTAAGCTTCTCCACATCCTTTTTGAATTGTGGAGCCCAAAACTGGATGCAGTACTCCAGCTGCGGCCTCACCAAGGCCGAGTGCAGGGGGAGAAGGACATCCTGGGATTAGCCTGAGAAGCATCTATGGATACAAACCAGTGTTTTGGTTGCATTACTAGCTGCAGCATCACATTGCAGGCTCATGTTCATCCTGTTGTCAATCATAAGCCTCAAGTCTCTTTCTTCCACAGTGCTAGCCAGCGTAGCACAGCTGAGCCTATAAGGCTGCTGCAGTGGTTTTTTTCCCCAAGGTGAAAAGACTTCTTATATCTAGAAGTCTTCATTTAGCTGTGCTTGTTTAAAACTACAAATGAGACACACCTTTGTATCCTTGAACAATGACAGATGGAGAGTTAGGAGTATAAAACAAGTGAAAGTAGGAAAGAGAACTACAGCATTAGATCTATTCCATAGATCTATTTCAGTGTGAAAGTTTGGGATGCTGCTGTTGCATTAACATTAGTCGGAAAAGGATTTTTTTTTTAACTTGTCTTTTGAAAGTATTGGTTTAAATCTGCTCCCATTGAAAATATTTGTTGACCTCATTAGGACCAGATATAAGCAAAGAGTGCCTGCTTTGGAAAATACCATTCTTTTGATTTATAAAGAGCATGACCATATATCCTGGATTGGCCAGCACAGTCCCAGATTTTGACCTCCTACACTATCCTTTCTGGGACTTTCCCCACGTTCACCCTCTTTTGGTGAGAGCCCTGAAGTGGGATAGCTGGAACATTTTCTCTCCTCCCGGAAGAAATCTTCTCGGCGGATGAGAATAGGATGGGATTCAACACTGACAAGTGCAAGGTGATGCACCTGGGGAGGAAGAACCAGCAGCATACCTACAGGCTGGGAAACTCCTTTCTTGTCAGTGCAGAGGCAGAAAAGGATCTTGGAGTCATTATAGACTCCAAGATGAACATGGGCCGGCAGTGTGGGGAGGCAGTCATGAAGGCCAACCGCATCTTGTCATGCATCCACAGATGCATCTCAAGCAGGTCCAAGGAAGTGATCCTCACCCTCTATGTGACACTGGTCAGGCTGCAGCTGGAGTACTGCATCCAGTTCTGGGCGCCACACTTCAAGAGGGATGTGGACAACATGAAGAGGGTCCAGAGGAGGCCACTGGCATGATCAGGGGGCAGCAGGGCAAGCCCTATGAAGAGAAGCTACAGACCTGAACCTGTTCAGCCTCCACAAGAGAAGGCTGAGGGGAGATCTAGTGGCCTGTTACAAACAGAGTCAGAGGGGACCAGCAGAGATTGGGGGAGTCCCTGTTCCCCCTGAGCACCACCAGGAGTGACTAGAAATAATGGTCACAAGCTGGCAGAGGGTAAATTCAGATTAGACATCAGAAGGCACTACTTCACTGTCAGGGCGGCTAGGATTTGGAACCAACTTCCAAGCGAAGTCATGCTGGCTCCTACCCTGGGGGTCTTTAAGACAAGCCTAGACAATCACCTTGCTGGGGTCTTTGACCTCAGTACTCTTTCCTGCCATGGCAGGGGGTCGGACTTGATGATTTTCTTTGGTCCCTTCCAAGCCTACTAACTATGAAACTATGTTTAATTTCTGTGGGCCCTGGTCTTCTTCCCAGGGAGGATTGTGAGTTTGCTTGCTTCCCTATGGCTCCTTGCAGGTCCATAAGCCTTCTCCAGATCTCCCACTGCATTCTCAATGCTCTTGGCATATTCTTCCTCCCAAAACTCTATTTTTCTGCAGCCGGTGGGTCTTCCCCTAGATCCCCTATACATTTTCACATAGGCCACCCACCCCCGACTTTTGCTGCCACCAGAATCCTTAAAATCCACAATCTAACTTGCCCTGGGAGATTACTAACATAAACCTGAGGTATTCTTCCAGGTCTTTGCCCCCTTTGGGTGGTCCTCCCCTCCTTCTCATCTTTGGCCCTTTGGTTTGATTTCCCTTTCAGGGCTCAACTAATCCTCCTCTCCTGCAGTCTCTTTTACCCATGTTGCACTAGGCTTTGGGTCCCCTGTGTGCAGCCTTGGCAATTCAGACAACAGGTCTCACTCCTTGAGCTGGTCTGCTTCCTTTTCCCTGCAGTCACTACATCTGCCATATCTGCTGCAGTTGGCTGGACCTGACCTGGTACTGTAATTATTCCCTTGTCTTGCTGTCTAATGAGTTCCTCCAGCTTTTGTGTTAGATGGCCCATCTTGTCCGCATGGTTGCTCATCCATTGGCCCCATCTCTGATTTGGCCACTCTATGAGTGCAGGCAGAATCTCTTCCTATAGGGTTGCCCCTAAGGAGCCCTTCGTCATGGTGCTTTTCTCCAGTTGCACTGGTCCGGCCTCCTCTCTTGGATTCTCCGGGCCTAGGTATTCGGGTAGCTTCACCTGTTCCAGAGGCTTCAGGACCCCTAGCCATGTGGTCTCTAGCTGTGTCTCTGTCTCCATTAAGAATTCTTTCAACACCTCAAACTTGTGGAAATACTCTTGGTGCTCAGCTTTAGCTGCAGCTATGTATTCTGCTAATTGGGCTCCCAGTGCAAACAACCTCCCTCCAATTGTGTCTATAGTCTTTGATGTTTGAGGCTTCTATCCTGCTTTGGTAAGTATTGCCATACCTGCTGCATCTGGCACCTCAACTTCATGGGCATCTTGGGCTTTTACAACATTCTGGTCCATTGCCACTCGTAGTATTTGATTCTCTTGTTCTAGAGCTTGAACTTCTTTTCTGGCAGCTTGTACTTGAGACTCTAACTGCCCCCCAAGTTGGTCTTTTTCTGCCTCCACTCTTTGTAGTCGGATCTGTAATCCATCATGCTCCTCTTTCATGGCCTCTGCCTCCATTTCAAGGGACTGCTTTTGGTTCTGCAAAACTTCATAATTTGCCATATAGACTTTCACATTCTCCATCTCTTTTGAGATTGCCTTTCCTGTTTCTTCTGTCTGGGTACAGCTTTTAATCAGCTTGCCTCACAGTTCTTCCACATGGTGCTCAGCTTGCCTGCATCACTGTTACCAACCCTCCAACTCCTCCTGCAACTCTTCTATCTGGTCCTCCTGACTGTGCAGTCCTGTCCAGAGGGCTCCCTGTGACACCTCCAGCTTCTGTAATACATCCTCCTGTTCCTCAGTCTGGACCATGCAGATTTCCGGAGACCTTGTCATCTTTGCTGTCAAATACTTCTTCATCTTCCGCAGCACCTGTTCTCGCTCCCAGCTCTTCCGAGCCTCATTTCCAATAAGCTGTTCAAGTGCTTATGTCCTCTCAGCCTCCACAGCTATCAAGCGCCTGATTTTTTTGGACCCTCCTTCTTTCTTGCCGGATTGTACCCTCAGTTCTAAAGCAGCAACCTTTGCCTCAGCTTGCTCCTTCTGGGATGTCACCACTTTTAACTCACACTCTAACTGGGCTGCTTTTTCCTTTAACTCATCCACCTGCAATAGCCAAGTGAAGTTCTCCTGTTTCAGACCTTCCATGGTCTCTGCCTTGTCCATCACTAATTCCTGGCCTTACTTCATTTCTGAACAGAGCCTAAAGACTTCCCCTGTACTGTGTCTGGAAGTGGTATTTCCCCTCAGCCCTGCCTTCAGAGCTGTGGTGCTGCTGCCTTACTAGAAATTTCTCTCTGTGTATACCTTAGCCCCCAAGGTTCACTTCCCTTCTTAAGGACATGGCTTTCTTCCCCACACATGGCTGGTTTCCTGGCCAATGCACCACTTTGTCATGGGACAGGGCCTTCAGGGATGGCCATGATACCCCTAGGTCCTCTTGACCATGCCAATCCTGCCCAATGGGCACCCTGTTTCTCACCTCCCACATCTTGTTGGTGATTATTATGAATAGGGAGGCTCCCATCAAGTTTATGTTAAGCACAGTCCTGATGGACCCCTCTGAATCCTGTGCGTTCTTGGACCCCTTATGGGTCCCGCTCAAAAATGGATGCCTCTTGGGACACCCTCAGTCTCATGGGCTAGATGTATGGCTCCAAACTAACCCCTTTACCACACCCCAAGCCTTGCAGATGGCATTCACTTGTTGTCCCTCCAAGGCCATAATTTATCTTGGCCTTTGGTCATCACTGGGCTCTCTGCAGCCCTATCTCTCTCTCTTAGCTCCCCTTGGTGCTGGGCTCTCCACGGCCATGTCTCTCTCAACACTCCACTCACCCACTTTGTCACTGTGCTCCTGGCACTGGGGTCTGTTCACCCTGAATCCTGTGCCCACCCTGGCACTGGGGTCTGTTCACCCCAAATCCTGTGCCCACTCTGGTGCTGGGGTCTGTTCACCCTGAATCCTGCACCCACCCTGGCGCAGGGCCTGTTCACCCTAAATCCTGCACCCACCTTGGAAGTTGGCTTCTGGTGATGAGTAGCAAGATTGGTGCTTGTTTGAATTTAAAAAACACTTTACACAGCTGGGCCTATGAACTTCACTTCCTCAGGGAGGAGGAGGTCTCATTGGGGCACACTACCGTGTTGTGTAGTGGTCCCAGTGCCAGTGAGGGCACACCTTAACACACACACACACACTGTCACCCATGTCTCAAGTTTTGCTTGTCATCAGCCTGAGGTGCAATTTCCCAGAATCCCCTGCACCTATCTCCTAGAAATCTGGCTGGCTCCATGGCCTCAGCAGGGCCTAGCATGCTTGCAGTTTTCACCCCACTGCACCTTAACACACACAAATAGCATGCATTTTGCTTGTCAGCAGCTTGAGGTGCAGCTTCCCAGAAACCCCTGCACCTATCTCCTTAAAACTTGGCATACTGCATGCCCCTGGAAGGGGATATCATCCCTGCAATTTTATCCAAATCAGCCAAAAAATGACAAAGTTATAGGTTTTTCAGTGACTCCCCATTATAGTTTATGGCCAAGTCTCCAAATCTCTACGTATTGGCATCGAATCTTCCAAAGATGATTCACCCAGATGAATTTGGGACAGTGATCTGAATCTCCAAATCAAATCACTGTCCTCTGAATTGGCCAAATGCAAATCTGAATTGAATACTTCCCTATTCATACAGGCCTACTGCCTGCAACTGGCAACCTCCTGCCCTGCCACTTCAGCCGCTGCATGAGCTGGGCTGGGCTGCCTAAGGCAGCTCTGGATGGCTGGTGGGGGGGCCAATCTCATCCAGGTTCAGCCTTCGTACATGGGGGATGAATCCCAACTGTGGGCCTCCATGCTGTCCTACACCACCATGCCATCTGGGTTCCTGGCAGCTGCAGAGTTGGGGTGTGTTTTTGTGTGTATGCATGCATGCAGGTGTGTGTGTGTGTGCATGTTAGTACCCCCTGTTTCAGATTTCTCTACCCCATACCAGATTTCCTTAACAATGATATGGTCACCCTATCAAATCCTAGTAAATGTGTATTCCAAATCTCAGTGTAAGTCATAATGCGTTGAACTGATCTATATTAGTCAAGAGGTACCCTTTAGCCTGTTATGGTTTAGTGAGAGATGGGAAGTAGGTATGTAGAAGTCTTCTTGTGTTACATACTAATGCACTATTCAGTCATGGTCTGATTCATTGCTTTGATGTTCATTTTGTGTCATGGCCATATGAGAGAGAACCTAAGCTGATGTAAATCAACATAACTATCCTAAAAGTCAATGGGGGCTATATTAGTTTTGTTGCCCTGTGGGGTCAGGCCAACTCTCAGAATATCAATATTGTGCTGTTAGACAGGAGGGTGTGACACAGTTGCATGTATGCAAACACACAAATCAATGAGGTGCATAGGCACACACACTCACCAGTTCACATACATACAACCTACCTACACATACACACAGGTAAGTTCATAACTTGGATGGTACAGTGTGTATGTGTGTACTTGGGGTACCTGGGTTACTTGAGGGAAGGTTAAGGTGAGAAAGAGAGAGACAAAGTATAGGGAGTGAAATTTGCCAAAAATGGGATTAAAACTGGAAGACTAGAGAGAAGCTAGCTGAGGAACTGAGGATTGGGTTTACTTAAGATCAAGTTGCCCCGGGGTTACTCGAGGTCACTGGTGCAAGGGGAAAAAAATTGCCTGGTGGCAAGGAGGAGACAGCCAGGCAAGAGAGAGAGTCAGAAACCTGGGAGCTTGGGGCTGGATACTGAGGCAGACAGCTGAGATATTGGAGGTGGGGGGGGCAGATAACTGGTGGCAAGGAGGAGACAGCCAGAAAAGAACCTGAGGCAGAAACTTGGTTGCTCAGGGGAAAAGGCAGTGGGGATAAGACAGTGGCAAATTAACAGGAGGTTTGGAGGCAGAGAGGAGCTCAGGACAGGTGTTGAAAGTGGCAGTGAGCCAGAAGAGGAGAGGGAGAAATGAGACAGAAGTTAGAGGGGCAAGGAGCAGGGCCAAACCATAGTAAAGCAAAACCCAACTCAGGGGTCCAAATAACAGTTTTATTACACAGACAACACACTACACAGTCCCATGAAGCTATTGGTTCTCACACACACACAGAAGCACTAACAATGGCAGCAGGAGAAAGAGACTCAGTGGAAGAGTAGGGAAGAGAAGAGTAGTAGGGAAGAGACGCAGAGTCCAAATCCTTGGTTGAAGAGGGGGTGGGAGGTGATAGCTACCTATCCAGTTGGAAAGAAAGGGGTCTTTGTCCAGTAGGTGTTGTCCAGAGGCGGGTTACCAGCAGGGCCTCTGAGTGGATAGGTGGTGTGGCATGGTGTTGGTCTGATGGAGAGGACATCCCAAAAAGTCAGTCTTCACTACCCCTTTTTATGGGGCAGACTACCTCTGATCTCCTATGGGGAGGGCATGTCCAGGTAAGGTCAGTCCTGTTCCAGAGGTTTCCAAGTGTTCTTACTGAGCATGTGCAGCCTTGGCACAATGGTGAATTGCCTCATCTTTTGTTTCTTGAATGCTGAGGGTGGTTTCAAGGGCTGAGTCGTTGGTCCAGGTATTGGTGTTGATAGCTTGGTCATTCAGAAGAAGCAATTTGAAGACCTACTGCCATTGTCTCTCAAGCACCCTCATTCCTCACTGTTCATTCAGGAACCAAGTTACATAGGAGGGGTAGTATGAGTCACAGGTTACACAACCGGGCATGGGGATAAGATGGAGGCTTGACATTACAAGATGGAAACTTGACATGACATATGCTAACTTACATATATAGTCCTAAAACAGTAATCACACAATATAAAAGCAGTAAAAAAAAAAATCAATGCAAACATAATAATTATCACTTATAAAACACTGGATAGCTATATCAAAATAGCAGGTCACTTATTTGCAAAGAGGGGAAAGGAAAATAAAACTTACTACCTTAAATAAAATGTTAAAGCATATTCTACATCTTAGCTTACTTATACTTATCTATAGGGAATAGAGAGGGAGAAAAAGTCAGAAATGGTTGGGGAAGGGGAGGGAATGCATTTTAAAATTTAAAAAACGGGGTTTTGCTTTAGTTTCACTTAGTTCTTTGTCTTTATATTCATTTTACATTATATAGTTTGCAGCACATATTGTGTAAGTAGTAACTGCCTTGTACCCCAAGTCTATATACTTGACTTTTTCCTACTCTTCCATTCCACTTCCATCCATATGATAATATGACAGACATAAACATGCATGATTAAACAGGCATGAGACCTTGGATTAGCTTTTCTCATCAAATTATTCATTATTAATGTTTAAACCCAAATATAACCTTAGCTGCCAAAAGAGTTTTGCTTTAAAGACTGTGCCTTATTCTCCTTTCGCCTGAACTTTGCATAGTTACTGATACTCATGCAAAGTTGACTGGCTGTTCAAAGCTTTGGAAAAGAGAGCTAATCATGGCACTCCGACCTTCCATAAGTAAAGCAGGGGGACAATGACTGTCCAGGTCCAGCCAATGCAAGTGTTATTAAAACACATTTGAGAGATCCAATGAAGACGGCTGTGCTTCCTCCTATGGGCAAAACCCCCTTCAGCCTATACTAATGTGACCATGCTAATTCCTTCCTAATACGAAAGTATGCACTTGATGTGGCCTTGAGGAAAGGATCAAGACCATATAATCAGGAACCTTTAGGATTTTGTATCAGCAAGAGCACTGAGACACCCCAGTCAAAGTCCCCAACCTCAGCTGCAGCAAATAAGGAAGGTAGGTAAAAAAGGAAACAAAATCACCTGTAGCAACAGAAAGATGTAAAAAAATAAAAATCAATAAATTTCTTCCAGGTCCCTTAAGGCAACTAGCAAAGCCCAGAAACATGGGGAAAAAATAAACACCCTCCGTTTTTCTCAGCAACTTGAGGACAGCAAGAATTATTCCACTTACCACATCCTCTAACTCGCTGATTCTGAACACAAAAACCCCAAACAAAAGTGGACACATTTTCCAAGGCGTGCTTTGAGTCTAAAAATGTTTGAGAAATAATGCTCTAACTAGACATCCAGAACTCATCTTCCTGTCTTTTCTCCATAAATTTATGCCAGGTGCTTTAATTTTCTTTTATTGAAAATTTGTTTTTGGAGCTGTGCCTCACTCTTCTGCTTCTGAGCATGGTCCTTCCAAAAGCTACCTGCTCTAGGTTGCATACCTTTTCTCATTATCTCCCAGTGAACTGTGTGGGGGCAGGGGGAGGAAGTGCTCCAGGACTACTTCCAACTGCTGCTTTTTACAGAACAACCAAGACACCATAGGGTGACCATACATCCTGGTTTAGCCAGGATAGTCCTGGATTTCAGAAGCTGGTCCCAGCTGGCTGGTGAAATTTAAAATGAGCATCCCAGAAATGCAGTTGCACATGGCACATTCTGGTGGTGAGATGGAGCGCTACAAAGGGGAACGGCATGCCAGGCAGGCACCGCTGCTGCCCAGTGCACCATGCTGCCCCACCCCTACCTTTGTCTGCATTAGCACTGCTGATTTGGAGGTGGGGGGGGGAAGGGGAGTGCCCTAGATTTCCCATTCTCCTATATAGTCACACAGCTTCTAGATCATTCCTGATCAATGTTTATCCAACCTCTTCTTGAAAACCTCCAACAGTAGTAACACAACTTCCCTAAGCAGTCTGTTCCACCATCTCATTGTTTTAATAGTTAAGATATTTTTCTTGATATCCAGTTTAAACCTACTTTGTTGCAACTTCAAATTCATCAGTTTGAGTTCTGCTGTCTATAGCAGTAGGAAAGTATTCTCCCTCTTCTTTAGGGATATTTGAACACTGCTATGATGTCCCCTCTTAATCACCTTTTTTGTAAGCTGAACATGGCTAATTCTATTAGTCCCTCCTTGTATGGCTTGCGTTCTAAACCCTTTATCACTTTTGTCACAGATTCACAGGTTCACAAAGTTTAGGGCTGGAAGGGAGCTCATGAGATCATTGGGTCCAGCCCCTCTACTCTGGGCAGGAAAGACTACTGGGGTCAAATAACCCCAGTAAGAGCTCTAGGTAGGTGCTAGATGCATCACCCCCAATGGGAGTCTGTTCCAGAATCTGGTCACACAAACTATGAAGAAGTTTTTTTTTTCTTCTTATATCCAATCTGAAACCTTCTTCCAGGAGCTTCTGCCCATTGCTTCTGGTTTTCCCATGGGGCACTTTGGTGAAGAGTTGTTCACCTAGTCCCTGATGCTCTCACCTGATATATTTGTAAGCTGCCACCATACCCCCCTGAAGTCTTCTCTTTTCTAAGCTGAGCAGTCCCATATCTGTCAGCCTTTCATTGTATGGCTTGTTCTTCAGGCTTCTAATTATTCATGTGACTCTTCTCTGGACTCTCTCAAGCTTCTCTGCATCCTTCTTGAAGTGTGGCACCCAGGATTGGATGCAGTACTCCAGCTGCAGCCTCACCAATGCCAAGTAGAGTTGGAGAATAACATGCTTAGTTTTGCTAGGGTCGGAAGGGACCTGAGCAGATCACTGAGTCTGACCCCCTGCCATGGCAGGAAACAGACATGGTAGGAGGTGTACATCTAGCCTCCTCTTAAAGACCCCCAGGGTAGGAGCCAGCACCACTTCGCTTGGAAGTTGGTTCCAGATCCTAGCCGCCCTGAC
>NW_017728907.1:7908944-7943905 GCF_001723895.1 Crocodylus porosus
TGCCCACATCCCCCCACATCTTAGTGTCATCAGAAAATTTGAACAGGGTGCTTTTTACCCCTTGTCCAAATCACTGATGAAGATGTTGAACAGTGTGGGCCTGAGGACCGAGCCCTGTGGAACCCCACTTCCTACATCCCTCCAGGTCAAAAATGACCCATCCACCACCACTCTCTGGATGCAGCCCTCCAGCCAGTTGGTGACCCATTTGACTGTGTGGGTGTCGACACCACAGTCCCCGAGTTTCTTAATGAGAATGGGTTGAGTGACAGTGTCGAATGCCTTCTGAATGTCCAGGAAGACTATGTCCGCTGCTACCCCTGCATCTAAGGATTTGGTGATCTGGTCATAGAAGGCCACCAGGTTGGTCTGACAAGACCTGCCACCAATGAACCCATGTTGATTGCCCCTGAGCATAATCTCCCCTGCTGGCCCCTCATGGATATGTGCCAGAATAATTCTTTCA
Organism: Crocodylus porosus; assembly: GCF_001723895.1. Classification (NCBI taxonomy): domain Eukaryota; kingdom Metazoa; phylum Chordata; order Crocodylia; family Crocodylidae; genus Crocodylus; species Crocodylus porosus. The sequence continues at coordinate 7,909,411 of NW_017728907.1, forward strand.
AAAAGCTTGCCTAGGATTGAGGTAAGACTAACTTGCCTATAGTTTCCCAGGTCCTCCTTCCTCCCCTTTTTGAAGATGGGAACCACATTGTCCCTCTTCCAGTCTTCTGGTACCACACCAGAGCACCATGAGTGCTCGTAAAGCCATGCCAGGGTCCTGCAATGACCTCAACCAATTCCTTCTGTACTTGAGGGTGGAGATCATCCAGACCAGCTGATTTGAATACATCCAGTCCCTCCAAAAGTTCCCTAACTAGTTTCTTGCTAACCCTTGGCCTAGGTGTGCCTCCCCTGGGGTTTAAGAGGGGCCCAGGGGGGTAAGTGTTCCGGTCCCTGCTGGGGAAAATCAGTTTATGTATGCCAGCATATTGTTTGCTCTGCTAACTGTGGCATCACTCTGATGGCTCATATTCATTTTATGGTCAATTATGATCCAGGGTCTCTTTTGGACATGTTGCTACGTAGTATAGCACCACTGAACCTGTAAGTTTGTTGTGGACCTTTTCTCCCCAGAGCACTTTACATTTCCCAGTGTTGAACAGCATCTGGTTCTGGTCTGCCCATCTAACTAATCTTTCTAGGTCCTCCTAGATTGTCAGCCTACCCTGAGGCATGGCCTCACTTCCCCTCAGCTTAGTGACATCAGCAAGCTGCCAGTTTGCTTTTCAGCCCCACATCTAAATCATTGATGAAGATGCTGAAAAGCACTGTTCTAACTAGTGAGCCATGGAGGGCCCCATTGGCTACCTTCCACCAGGTCAACACAGATCCATTTATTAATACTCTCTGGGTCTGACCCCACAGCCAGTTTTGCACCCATTTGAATGTTGAATTGTTGAACCCATAGTCCCCCTTGAGAGTTTCATGGGACACTAAGTCAAAGGCCTTCCTAAAGTCCAAGTAAATGACATTGACCTCATCTCCCTTACCCAGGTGGTGAGTAACCTGGTCATAGAAAGAGACATGACCTACCCACGGCAAAATTGTGCTCGCTGTCATTCAGAGTTTTGCCTTCTACTAGCTTATCACATATAGACTCCTTGAGAATTTTTTCTAGGATTTTTCCTGGGATTGAGGTAAGGCTGATCAGCCTGTAGTTCCCTGGGTCCTCTCTCCTTCCCTTCTTGAAGATGGGCACAACATTGGGCTTTTCCAGTCTTCTGGGGCCTCTCTTGCATGCCATGAATTCTCAAAGAGGTTCACCAGTGGTCCTGTAATGTCTTCAGCTAGAGTGTTCAGCATTCTCAGATACAGTTCATCCAATGCTGCTGACTTATAGATATCCAGCCTCTTTAGCTGTTCTGTCACCAGCTCTACCTTGACTGTTGATAGGTGATCATCCCTACTGTGACTATTCTGTGTCATATTTGCATTTGGCAGGCTATCACTCTTAGACTGGTGAAATACAGATGTGAAGTACTTGTTCAGGAGTTCAGCTTTCTCCTTGGAGTTGGTGATCAGCAGAGAATCTGGTTTTCTTTGATTTAAAAAAAGGCTCAATTTTTTTAATAAAAAAAATCCACATTTTTCCATGATTAAAATGAAACTGGACTATAAATATATCTATATATTAGTGGTGTTTAATTTTAATCACAAAGAATGTGGATTTGGGGTTGTTCCTTTTTTTAAACCAAAAACCTAATAGCAGAATCTGGGAGGAGACTGGGATGGCATTCTGCCACAGAGGCAACCTAGTGACAGATGAGGTGGAAGAGTATTCAATGCCTTTTTGACCTCAGTACTCACAGGCAAAATTAGCTCCCAAACTACTGCACAGGGCAGTAGGGGTGTGCAAAATGGGTTCTATTCAATTTGGATTTGGATTCAGCCTGAATCAGGGACAGTGATTCAAAGTGTTGATTCAGATCACTGTCCCTGACTTGATTCAGCCGAATCTGAATCTGAAGATTCAATGCTGATTTGGAGAATCAACGAATCAGTCATAGGCAAAACTTTACATGTTTTTTTTCTACATACCTTGAGGTACTAGGCATGGCTTGTGAATGTTGCAATGCTGGAGCAGATGGAGCATCCAAAAGGAGCACGTGGGGGGGGCTCATGTTCGGCAATGGACCTGAAAGTAGACTGTAAGTACTTCTGATCCACTTCTGGGTTCACCAGATAGCATGTGGGGGTGGGGGGAGGGAGCCCTGCCCTCTCCCACCTCAGCGATTGGCTATGGGGGGACCCCCCAGCACACTCCCCAGTGGACCCTGAATTGGACCAGACTTGCTTCTGGTTCACTTCTGGATCTGCTGCTGAGTGCATTGGGGAGCTCACCATTCTTCTGTGGGACACTCCATGAACCAACCCCAGGATTGCACCATTCATGAGCTGCCTGCTATCTAAAGGTATGTAGAAAAAAATATTTAAAGCTGTATCTATATCCGAATCACCAAACCTTTCCAAATCTCTTTGAATCAATTTGGAGGGTTCCAATGCAATTCAAAGAGATTAAAGGGTGTCCTGATTCAATTTGGATTTGGAGATTTGGCCATGAAATCAGGCCGAATCTCCACCAAATCAAATCAGCGACCAAAATTTTGCCTAGCCCTATAGGGGAACACAGTTTCAGAAGGAGGTGGGCAGCCAACAATGATGAAAGAACAGGTTAGGGACTATTTAGAAAAGCTGGTCGTATACTATTCCATGGGGCTGGATGGAATGCACCTGAGGGTGTTGAGGGAGTTGGCCAATGTGATTACAGAGCCACTGACCATCATTGAAACCACATGGTGATTGGGATAGGTCCTGGATGATTGGGAAAGGGAAAATACAGTGCCTATCTTTAAGAAGGGAAAGAAGGAGGATCCAAGGAGGACTATAGACTGGTCAGCCTCACTTCAGCTCCTGGAAAAATCATGAACCAGGTCCTCAAGGAATCCATTTCTGTGCACTTGGAGGAGAAGAAGGTGATTAGAAACAGTCAGCATGGATTCACCAAGGGCAAGTCATGCCTGACCAACCTGATTGCTTCCTATGATGAGATGACTGGCTCTGTGGATGTGGGAAAACCAGTGGACATGATATGCCTTGACCTTAGCAAGACTTTCGATATAATCGCCCATGATATTCTCACATGCAGACAAGGGAAGTATGAGTTGGATGACTGGGCTGTACAGTGGATAAAAAACTGCATGGATTATCAGGCTCAGATGGTAGTAGTCAATGACTCAATGTCTAGTTGGCAGCTGCTTTCACATGGAGTGCCCCAAAGGTTGGTGCTAGGACCAGTTTTATCTTTATCAATGACCTAGAAGATGGGATGGAGTGCAGTCGCAGGAAGTTTGCAGATGACACCGAATTGGGGGGAGTAGTAGATATGCTGAAAGGCAGGGCTAGATTTTAGAGATACCTAGGCAAATTGGAGGATTGGGCCAAGACATCTCATAAGGTTCAATAAGGACAAATGCAAAGTCCTGCACTTAGGATGGAACAATCCCATGCACCCATACAGGCCTGGGATAATTGTCTAAGCAGCAGCTCTGTAGAAAAGGACCTGGGGATTACATGGGCAATAAGCTGAATATGTACTATTGGTGTGCCCTTTCTATGAAGAAGGTTAACAACATATTAGGCTGCATTAGTAGAAGCATTTTCAGGAGATTAAGGGAAATGATTATTCTCCTCTGTTCAACACTGGTCAAGCCACATCTGAAGTACTGTGACCAGTCCCCCCCCCACACACACACACATACACACACTACAAAAAGCATGTAGACAAATTGCAGAGAGCCCAGCAAAGGGAAACAGATATGGTTAGGGGGGTTCTGGACATGACTTCTGAGCACAGGCTGAGAGAACTGGGCTTACTTAGTTTGGAGAAGAGAAGACTGAGGGGGGATTTAATAGTAGCTTCCAACTACCTAAAGGGTGGTTCCAGAAAGGATGGAGCTAGGCTGTTCTCAGTGGTGATAGATGACAGAACAAAGAGCAATGGTTTCAAGTTGCAGTAAGGGAAGTTTAGGTTAGATATTAGAAAGAACTTGCTCACTAGGAGGGTAGTAAAGCACTGGAACAGGTTACCCAGAGTGGTTTTGGAATTTCTATGCTTGGAGATTTTTAAGACCTGGCTAGACAAAGCCTTGGCTGGGATGATACAGTTTGGAACAGTCCTACTTTGAGCAGGGGGTTGGACTAGAGGACCTCTTGGATTACCTTCCTACACTCATTTTCTATGATTCTATGATTTTAGCATCCAAATTGTTAGTAAATCCATTGTACAGCAATAGTACCAGTGGGACTTCATGCAGAATTTCCCATTCTGACATAAATCAACTTACATTTGCTCTTTGCTTGCAGCTATTGAGCCAGTTGTCTACCCAACCTACAGTAGTTTATTCCACATTTCTTCAATTTGTTTATGAGAAGGTTATGTGGGATTTTGTAAAAAGCTTTAGTGAAGTATAGACACATAAGATCCATTACATTTCCTCCTTCCACCCACCAAGTTTTTTTGTAAGCTGATTTGAATTTGATGTAAAAACAATTTACGTATGTTTTGAATAAGAAAGGTTTAGATCAAGCTTTGTTGGATCAGCAGATGAGAAGCATGTTTGTATAAAGCTGTGTATGTGTGACCATGTCTACACGAGATGCTGACTGCATAGTTATGTTACTGCACAGTCATTTAGTACTTACACAAGTACTAAATGACTGTGCAGTAACTGGCATTACTGGACAATAATATCTGCAAACAGCTTTTTTGGTGATGGTGACTGAACAGTAGCTCATTACTACTGTGCAGTAGTGTCACATCATACTATGTGCCACAAGACACTACTGTGCAGTAGTAATGAACTGCTGCTTAGTCAGTGTCTTCTGTATACGCAGCCACTGTGACTATAATATGCATGTGTAGATCTAAGTGTGCATGTCGCCTTATAAATTCTACATGGACATATATCTTAACCAGAAAAAGGTATTGCTGTTGCAAAATTTAAGCATTAGTCTACAGTAAGATGTCCTGCTATTCTGCAAAGTTTGAAGATGGTTAGAGCTGATGTTATAACTCACATCTATCTCTATTTTTAAAAACTGAATTACAGCAGCTCCCATGACATATTTGGAAAAATAGTATATTACAATATTTTTTAGACTTTCTTTTGGCTACAGATTTACAATCGCAGTGAGGCCTCATATCTGATTAAGGGCAACATTCATTGTGTTTGCACAAATACTGAAAACCCTTAGACAGAACTAGATGGGAAAAGAATTATTGTAAATGCAAAGAAATAGTAATATTACTCTTTCATATAACCTTAGGCACAAGTCCTTTAGATGCTGCCCAACAGTTTTCATGAAACCACAATATATGTTGGAGAAGTTAAATGTATAATTATAAATGTTGCAGGATCTGGATACTTCCGTAGTATAAATAGCATACAAAAATGCTTTATACAGTCTATGTTGGTAAAAATACAGAATGTGTGAAAACACTTGCTATTCACTTAATAATGCTGGCAGGGAAGAATACCCCTGTCACAAAAATAGAAAGAAGGCAATATGAGCTAAAGTCTGAACTAATTAGAAGGTCTTCTCCCTTCTTCCCTAAGGAGACGGAGGATTCTGGAGATTTTAATGAAAATGAAAAGGACAAACAGTTCAGCAATATAAAAGAAAACAAAAAGCCTACAACAACTTTTTTGCTGTTGTAAATCAGATTAGAGAATTGCATTATAATTTTTGGAAAGAAACCAGAGCTACCTTGCTCTCCAGATAACGTTTTTATGGGTATCATACTTGTAGCTCTAAGTATGCAGACCACTGTCACTTGAGCAAAAGGAAGTCCCCATTAGCTGTCAAAATAGGTGTTATAGGCTCAATGTTGGGCAGCTGCTAGAGTATATGATCACACATACTTAAGTAAGATTGACATTCTGACCATCAGAATCAGTGGATGCATGCTAATGACCCAGGCTAAGTACAGCCATTCAAGAAGCCCATGACAGAAGTGCTGTAACTTTTTAGTTTTACTTTAAGCGGTTCCATTTAGATTGAGAGGAAGCAGAACACACATTATCCCTTGTGGAGGTGGGTCTTGGATCCTGCCTGCAGAGCCCCAGCACAGCTAGTAAGAGAGACTCTTACATATCTCCCAGCATGCCCCATGGGCTCCCCAGTTGGCTGAAGACTCCCAAATGGAGCTGATTGGCTGAGACACCCCTGATTGGCTTGTAAGGACATCATGGCCACCCACCTTGATGCCCCACACATGCACACAGAACCCAGGCATCCTGGATACTCATATACACACACAGAGAACCCAGGCATCTGGGGTATGGCTGGGCCATTGACTTTCATGCAGCTGATGAGGATGATGCTCACCTCTTGCACAACTCCCTGCTCCTTGGGTGATGGAGAATGGTGCTACATGCCCAAGGTCCCTAATTTCATCATCAGTGATGTCATTGGCCCCCAATCCTCATCAGGGGTCCAGTCTACCCACTTCTGCCCTGGATTATGATGCCCTGTGGGGGCAACTGGACTGCACATAAACTATGGAGTGAACCTGGCACTGTAAGCACACACAGTACAGGGCTGGGGGAGAGGATGAGCTCCATGATGATGTGTGTGGCCTCATCCCTATACTGAAGCAACCTGTCCAGATCTGCAAAGCACTCATCAATTGCTTTCTCATCTCAATGGACTTGGAGTCCTCCCTGGTTGAGTAAGGCTCTGAGTGCCAATGCCTTCTAGGGGCTCCTGCCATGGGTTCCTCTGACCCTGTGTCATGGGCACTGCTGCCCACAACCCAGGCTGTCTGGGCACCACCCCCTTCCTCTTTCCATACCCAACCTCCCACCCCCACCCCAGGGGGCACACACCAGAGTGTGGGGAAATGTGGCACAAAGAAGAGATATGCTTCATTTTAATCAAATGTTGAAGCTGCCAAACTGCTAGTGTGTTTATTAAACAAAAACTGTGCAACGTTGCCTGCCCCAGGACTTGGAACCTTTTTTCAGTCAACATTAAGAGAGTGGGGAAAGACCCTGCTTGCACCAAGAGGTTATGCCATTGGGCAGGGTGGGGGCAGCCATGGGTGACTCACCCTAAGAAAAATGAAACCTGGGGGCAACAGGCTCTGCAGAAGGGGGAATACTGCATGTGAAACTGCTGCCCCTAGATTTAATTAAATATTGCAATGTGCATGATAAAGAAAAACTGTGAAATGTTGGCCACTCTGGAACTTGGACCAGAGCCCCAAGGGCTGCCATTCCCACAGTGGTCCCACAGTGGCCTTGTCCAGATCTGATGATTTTGAGTGGAACACCCCCCACATTGTCTTTGGTGCACTGTACCTATGCCAGTGACCACTAATGGCCAGACATAGTAAGTTGGCTCGGGAAGGTGGAATGAGTCAATGGTGGCCCTGGCACTAGGCCCAGAGCAGCCTGGCCCCCTTCCTCTCCTGCAGTGCTATTCCCCAGAGCAGGCCCTACCAGACACCTTTCAGGCTCCTCAAATCACAGGTCAGAGGCTCCCACATGCCCTATCTCCTGTTCTGGGTGCTGTCAAGCCCTCAACATCTCTCAATCAGTGCACAGTGTTGAGCATTTCCCCACAACCACCAACCACCCTTGCCTCCCATAGGACTCTCAGGCATGTTGCCCTATGGAAGAGTCCCTGGAGTGGAGGTCTACATGGTTGTGGTGTGGCCAGCCTACCTCACAACTCTGGTCCAGAAAGGAAACAGTCTACCTACGGAAGGTGGTACTGATGCCACTCGACTGTCATGGCTGGATCCCAAGCAGTCTGTGGCCCTTTGCATAAACTCCTTATCCTGGTTCTGTGACTCTTTCAGCTCCATAGTGGCACATGCAACCTCCCTTAGAGAATGTCTGGCCATCCCTAGACCCTGTTCTTGGACCTTTGCAGTGTGCTCCTGGTCCCAAGTAGCTCATTCAAGTGTTGCAGCACTGCAAGAGCAAGAAGTTGCTGTCCTGTCCATTCCAGCCCCCCAAATTGATGGTCCTTTTTGGTCCTCTTGTCATTGGCCCCATCTACGCATATCTTATGTGCTCTGCAGAAGGCATGGCAAACCCCACCCCTGCTTCTTTGTGCCGCTCCACCCGCCCCACCAGTCTGAGTTCACCAGCTGCGGCTGCTCTGCAGGTGTCCAGGTGGCCATCCTGGATCTAGGATCTCAGCCTCCACAACCAGGCCTCTCACACACAAATGAAGAGTCAGCACACAAGGGAGACACCAAAGGACTTATGATGAGTTCCCTGTTTGGACCTTTTCCCATGCCCAGGGCAAGCACCCATATAACTGCTCACAACTGGGCTCTGACCATAGCACAGAACATCCATGTTTTGCCTTCCACCTGAAAAAAACTGGATGCCTGAGCTCCATTTCCCTTATGTGGGAGCCAGGAGGGCTGGAAAATCCAAGTGTCAGGGCCTGAGGCATGAACTGTCTCTGGCTCTTTGGAAGGAGAAGGAGGGAGGGAGTGGGATTGGGTTTGCTAGGGAGAATTCACATTTCCTGCTATACCTTACCTGCAGCGTTGCTCATCCATAGTTGTTCTGCTAAATGACACCTGGAAGATCACCAGCAAAGACATGCAGATTCATCTGTTGGTTACATCCAAACATCAGGGTCTGTTTGGGTTAGGGTTTGCATCAGGTGGATCTGGGTAAACATGCTGGCCTCTGTCAAGAAAGCAATGTGACCTTGAGGGATGGTGTGGTCTGTTGACACTTGCCCAGGTTTAGTGGGGGACTGGAAACAGGGTCTTTGCTGACTCATCTATGACATGCTGGGGGTGGTTCCAGCCAAGCTCCTGGATATAGGACAGGAGCTCTGGCTTAGGCTAGACCACTGCTTTGTGAGGGGCTGGAGTGAGCAGACAGCTACCGTGCTCCATGAAGTGTGGGCAGAATGTGACCTACCAGGAGTCTCGATGGTATCTGATACTGAAGTTTGTTATGTCTCTCTATCGTATAATACTGAAGTCTGATACCACATCCATCCAGGGTTATCCTAGAGTGAGATCCACCATTTTTACAGTGCTATATAGGCCCTGACTGTCTGTTCGGTTATGGCTGTAGGGCATTTTCTGTATGCAATAAGTGTAACTTCTGTACCTGTCCCTTGTGTATTATAATGGTTAATAGGGTGTCAAACATTAAAAGTGAGCCTGTTAAAAGTGGGCCTGTTTGAAGGTCACATAAAATGTTATTTTCCAGTCAAAAGGAAGGATGATTTTGGTAGCTCTAGATCAGAATAGGGGTCTATTCATATCAGATAGGGATAAATACTGCAAAACTCATGAATGTAAATCTTTATTCTTTATAAACTAAAAAAAATACTCTTATGCAGAAACACAAGACATGTCTCATGGGGCAGATATAATCAGTAAAGGATGGGGCCGTTATTAGCACTATTATACATAGTATTAAAGTTAATTTTATCTCTTTTATGTCTTTCCCTCCATCCCAAAAAACTCACTATATGTAGTTATCAGGAGTAAGGCAGGTAAAATAAGAATCTGCATAAACATGCCTAAATCATTAAAGCTTTAAAACTGTTAAACGCCTTAAAATTAAGTCCCTTGGTACACGTTAATTTAATGGTGTGATAGGATCTTATCCCAGAAGTTGTGCCTCCTACCATGCCACATCCACCCAGCAAGTTGAAAGCTGGGCTAGTCTAAGATTCTGGTGCAGTCCCAGAGGTAGAACAATCAGTAGAACAATTGTCAATTCCCATTCCAGGATCACACCAGTCTTGAGCCACCCCTGCTCATCTTGCCACACATTTAAGGTGCAATGGAAACGAGCCACAAAAAATATTTCACATATTTTGTTGCATATTTTTGTGGCTGGTTTCTGCTGTTGTCACACCGTTAATTCCTTGAACAGGTGGCAAAGTTACTATTTGTGGTGCTATTACCAGGTTAATTGTAATGTCTGCTAGGAGCCATATGTGTCTTCATTTCCTCATGTACTCACAACAAAGTAAGACATCCTACACATCTACTCTTCCTTACATACAATCAAGCAAATAATAAAAAAGGAAAAGCCCCATAAATAATCAAGATATTTACTTGCAGACTGGAAAAAAAGAAAGTGAGGAATAGTTGTTTTTATTTTTAAATACTTAAGAAGCTAGCTGATACTAAATTGATGATGGGGCATATAAACATATACTTCTTGATTTATGGATCAGGTCCTCAGGGTAGGAACACATGCATATATTTTAGATTTATTGCAGCATGTTGGGTACATTCACGTAAGTGGAAAGGCAGTCAGAATTCCCATTTGTTAGGTTAATTTTTATGACAATCTAATGTGAAAAAAAAACTACAAGAACCTATGAATAAGTACAACTAGTTTTAGTGACACAGCCAGCCTTTGTTTTTAATATGCAAACACTGCAATATAATCCATATTTCAATACGGAAAAATAAAAAAACAGTTAATAATGAACAAATGGAATGATGGAGTTGCATCAGAAATGTACTCTGCAAATGGGTACCTTTTATTGGTTTCATTTTCTTGAACATTTTGTTTTTTTGGCGAAGTGCTCAGGTTTAGAATATTATTTTTGAAGGGAAATAAATTTAAATTGTCATATTATTAAGCAATGCTTGATTTAAATCATCTTTTTGTTTGGTTTTGTTTGTTTGTTTTAAGGCAAGTGTTTGCTGGTACTTGATAATAGATTTTCTTTTTTTCCTCATCTTACAATTTATTTTAAACATGAATAGCTCATCAGGTGCTAGAAAGATAGGCTGATTATTCTCAAGCATATTCAAAACTATAGAATAGAATTTGAAATTCAAGATAATAAAACACTTGGATTTTCAATTACTACAGATTTATATTGCATTATTTCAGCCTATTGCATTTGCTGTAGGCACTTTTTTTTCTGCTTATAACCCAAGCCTAAAAATTAATAGCATAGTAAGACTCAACCCCAGATGGGACCCTGTTGCTTTAGGCATTATATGCATGTATCAACAGTCTGAAGAATGTAAACTCTAAAGAGAGAAGAATACAATTTATTTGGGCTACAAATGCTCAATATCCAGACACAGAAAACACACAAAAATAAAGAATGGTCCTTAAAATAATGGTGGGACAGTGATCTAGATTGATATTCTACAGTGTTAAGTAACAGCCAAGAATAGTGAGTTCACCTTGCTGGCCTTACTGTTCTGTCTCACAGCTCATTAAGTCTTCATATTGAATAGTCTGTTTATAGGTTAATCTTTATTTAAAAAGAAATAAAGAAGCTTTACTTCATATATGCAGCTATGAATAAAATAATCTCCAACAAAGCTGACCAGAGTTTTGCTATACAGCAAAGCCAGTATTCCACCTTTTGATTTGGGACAGAAATTCAATAAACCAATTTAACCAAAATCAGTTAAGTCTGATAGTACATCCATCCAGATTTATCCTACACTGTTTTTGATGATTTTGAAAGCAGTTTATGTGCACTGAACTTCTGTTCTGTTACAGATTTGAACCAATTTCCAAGCACTTATATCAGTTTATGTGGAATTTCTGTTCCTAGCCCTTATCTACCCTAAAGCAGTAAATTTATTCATACAGTGGTCCCTCCACAATCCTTTCACTTGAAAATTGTTTTGAATTTCTGAGCAACTGATTCATAATCGTCACAGTATTTATGTACTCTGACACCAAGAAATGAAAAGACCAGTGTTCTCTACCTAGGAACATTAACTTGACTGTTATATATATATCCCTTCTGGTGTACGCAACTATATATTTAAATAGAAACACAGAAATAGATTGTGCTATTTGTGAATTAAGTAACCTTATTAAATAACTTTGAAAGTCTAAACTTTTTAATGTCCTGATTATATAGAAGAAAGCATTGTTAACAATTAAATAGTAATTAAACAGAGGAAACCTTCCAGGCCTTAGAAGAGGTCATTTAAAAAAAAAAATTCCATGTAATAAAATTTGGTTTTAATGACCTATGTTTCTACCTGAAAGCTAAATTCCCCGTCAAAATTATGATGCATTATTTTTCAGAGCCTATCATTTTCCTTCCAAAGTAATTATCTACCAAGAAAACAGACACTCTGACTCCCCAGACCAATGCTACCAGTGACTAAATGCTATGTATTATTCACCCTTACCCAGCACAAAATGGAATTAAGAACTTGAAGATTCTTTAAACGATGGTGTTTGATTTTAAAATAGCACAATATACAACCCTGGGTAGCTCAGAACAAATTATTGACTAAGTTCTTTCTACAGGACAACGAGTAAAAGTATAGGTATCAGGGCCTCTGACTGTGCATGCCTAGTTGGGCCAAGCACCTGAGTAGTCACATATGCCCCTAGTCTCTAGTTAATGCAATTGCCTCAGTTCCCTGCAACTGGGTTGGCTGCTGAAAAAAGCACCATTCACCCCTTATAGGCATACCTGCCGCCTCAGGGAGCAGGCATACCTTCATACAGCCTCAGTCTGTTCTGGCAAGCCTTTCTGATTCTCCTGGCTCGGCTTTGGCATTCTCTGACCCTGGTATTGGAACTCCTCTGAAGCTCTCTGGGTTCCTGGACCCTGATCTGAGATTTTCCAGTCAGCACTGGTTCTCTGACTCCTGCCTTCTGACTTTGGATGTCCCCTCTCAATTCAGGTAACCTCTGCCCCACCCTACTGACCCCCAGGTCACTTCTAATGGTCTACCATGGGCCCAGCCACCTACAACCCAGCCAAACCTTTACAATAGGGTGAAATCCTCAAAGAATCTTCCACCTGCTCTCACTATAACTGCTCCTGTGCTTCATTACTACACATCCTTTAGTCTTAGGGTGAGATTAAATATATTACAATTAGAAAACATTAACACTTGACTGACCACATACATATTAAGGCTTTTTAACAAGTGCTAAGTGCCCTCTAGCTGTCTTAAAGTTATTCCACTTTGGGCAAAGATTATCTTTGAGCTGTGCTACCTAAATTAAGATAACTGTTAGGTATTCACCTGAAATAAAACCACCAATTGGCAGTCCTCCAGTATCCCAGGATGTACTGCTCCCAGGTGGACTAACTATTATCCAGGACTCTACAGCCCTGGACTCTACAGCTAGAAACAGCTGGGCAACAAGTGGATGGGAATGGGGTGAGTAGGGATGCAGGAAAAACAGGTGAAGGGGGGAGCTGAGGGGAGAGGTGCATGGGGAAGGGGTGAGGGGCATCAGGATTGAGGGGAGAAGAGAGAGGAGAACAGGAACAAGAACAGGAACAGGTGGGCTGGGAGCTGCTGGGATATTGCCCCTTACACCGCTGAATTACTGCCCTGCCACCCTGATCAGCCTGAGAAAAGCAGAGGCACTGGTGAGGGGGTTTCCTTCTCCCTGTCTGCTGCTGGGGTCCCTGCAGTCCACACTGGACCTGATATCCAGATTCAGCCACCACTAAGCCTGTTGTTAACCTTAACACACGAATGTTTCTTAGAATTATGATCTGCTAACTCTAAAATGTAATATCATCCTTATACGTTTGACTCCCACTGAGTAAGTATCTCTGTCCACATCCCAGAGGCACTAAATTAACCCATTCCTTCTTCATTTAAATTTCAACCTGGGTGGTGATTTTTTTTATATCACCCTATTTTTTTCAAAATGCATGCTCCTACCTCTGAACTCATATCTTAATCATTTTGACACATTTTGAAGTAATCTCATCAAGGCTGAGACAGAAGTTAACACCCAGCTTCATAAACATGTGTATCTCTTTCATAAGGGAAAAATACATTTTTATTTTAGCAGGTTCTAGAAGAGGTCCTGGGAAAAGTAATTTTGACTGCTTTCTACTCAGTCTTAAGAGATGCTACAAATCACTGTAAAAACTCTACTATGATAATATTTTGTTTGTTCTCCTCTAGATCCTCATGTGGAATCCACACCTCATCAAATCTTTCTATCCTTCTGCCCCCCTCCACTTCTGTGTCCACTATCACCATATTCATTTTTTCTTATTATTCATGAATATTATTTTTATTTTCAACTCATGGAGATCAGTAAGCCTTGGGATGAATCCTGATACTCTACATTTGATGCAACTATGCTTTTACTTTCATTTCATTGCTTATTCCTCTCTCCTACTAAATAATTAAACATACATCGGATAAATTTAGAGACAGAATTTACACATAAACTGGTTTAAGTACTCAGAAACTGGTTTATAACAGAACAGAAGCTCAGCACACATAAAGTCAACAGGACTCACCAGCAAGGCCAGCCTGACCCGGCCTGGCCCTGCCCCTGCAACCAGAAGTCTCTGCTTGCCACAGTTTTCACTGCTTCCCTGCACACTACTGGTTGCTCCAGTACCACATGGACCCTGGCTACATCACCAGACCATGGCAGCACAGGGCCTGCACTGGCACCCCAGGTTCAGCAGTAGCATGCGCACTCGTGTGTGTGTGTGTGTGTGTGTGTGTGTGCATGAGCATACCTGCAGTGAGGGAGGGAGAGAGAGAGAGAAACAGAGAGCAATGGGAAGGAGAGACTCTGTGTGTATGTATGTTTTCATAGGGCAAGTCCCAATGCACACCCCACCATACATATGCATCCACACCCCCCACACACTGCCAAAGACACTGACTCCCATACCTCCTCACACACCCTAGCCACCCTTCTCCCACACACAGCCTCCCCAAACCCCATAACCACCCACACCCCACATATCCACACACACCCACATACTTCCTTACCCCACACCCACCCTCCACACCTATCTCCTCCACAAACACACCCACAGCCCCCCACAAACCTATACCCACCTCACATGCCACCCAAACCCCATAAAATATACAAGCATAAGAATTCATTTAAAGCTATTGTGCAATCACCTCTATGTATGCTACACAAACAAATGTAAATCATGACAAAAATATTTTTTGAAATCAAATTAATGAATGTTTTATATGCCAATTTTTAGAATATAATTTGGTATTTTTCTGGTTCTGAGATGGCAAAAGCCCTTGCTGAAAGAAGTATTTCTGGGGGCAAAGAGAGGGACTTTGGGTAGCAAGGTCAGGGGTTAGGTGGTGGGACTTTCATTCACAAGATGATGACCAGGGGGCAGGACACCTGTCAAGGGATGGGGCTACAGTTTGCCAAATTTCTGTAAGTGGCCCTCTACCCCAAATAATTACCCATCCCTACTGTAAGAGAACCTGATCTAACTCTCTTACACTTTAATAAAAGTACATTTTTGCCATTCATAACTGACATTTTGAGAAGAAGTTAGCAAAAGATGGATCTTTAATTGTATATTGATTAGAGAAAAACTCAGCTTCTCCTGTGCTTCTACTGGTAAGGCGTTCCATAGCACTGTACTCTGAAGGCAAAGGTAAATTCTTCCCCAGGGCCACCTTGCTCAATGCCCAGGCTGGAATCTTGGACTTCTTGCTAACATGACCATTTGGGCTCAGGGCTTAAACTTAAGCCACTTGAAGTCAGTGGGATTTATACCATAATGTCAATGGGTTTTGGGGCAGGCCTTGGCTTCTAGGAGCATAACTGGCTCTGTGCACTGGCTGCTGTGCCATCAGTGACAATGTGGGCAGGTACCAACTGTGGTGACTGCTATTTTTGTGTCCACCCCAAGGTAATGTCTGAAGCAGCTGCTCTGTTGGCTTTTGTGTTGTCCCTCCGCTCTCCCCTCCCGTTATGCTAATACTTGTATCCTAATGTAACCAATTTTTGCTGATTAAGATGCAATTTGTTGACACCAATCAGCAAAGGGCACTAAACTAATCAATTGCATTTCTGTTGCAAAGTGTATTGTTTTGTTAACTGCAGTCATGCTGATGTGTGTGAAGAATATTTGGAACCTACAGAAATTTGTACACTTGACAGTACTACATATATCTAAAACAAGAAGGGCACTTTCTAAAATCACAAATGTGCAGAAAATAATCTGCCAAGGTTCGCTGAGTAGATATGATATCTTTTATTAGACCGACTGAGTAGTTGGGAAAAAGTTCTTAGTAAGCTTTTGAGCACAGTCAACTTCTTCAGGCATGGGAGTCTCTCCTATTCTGAGACTCCAAGAAATGAAAGAAGCTAAAAGTGTGGTAGGATGTCAATGAAAATGTAAATAGGTAGAATTAGAAAGACAAAAGGTGAGGCAGAGAAGTGAAGAAGAGGGAGGAGGAGGAGGGAAGGAGGGAGGGAGGGGGGAAGAAAGCAGGGGGAAAAGGCTGAAGGGAGACAGTGCTGTAATAGAGTACAAGATAGAAAAGAGGCTGCCAGGCAGGTACCTGGTGAATCAGATGTCAGGCAGGTTGTAATGTGTCATTAAAAAAATATCTATATTGAGTCCATGATTTTTTGTATCCAGTAGATTTATGAAGTGAAGTTCGTAGGCTTGACTACGGAAGGTGTTTTGTAAATTCCTTTTGAGGATTAGAATGGAGAGATGGGAGAGGAAGTGATTGTCCTGTGAGAAGTGTGAACCCACAGGTAGCTGGGTATTCTTGTCTTTGATAGATTTTTGGTATGCATTCATTCTGCTGTGCAGTTGTTGTTTGGTTTCTCCTACATATTTTCCCTCAGGCCATTTGTTTCACTGGATGAGATATATAACATTTCTGGATGTGCAGATGTAAGATCCAGGAAAATGATGGCTCTGCTGTAGGGTGAAGTTATAGTGGGGATGGTGGAGATGTGTTGGCAGGTTTTGCATTTCTTGTCCAGGCATGGTCTGGATCCATTTGTCGATGTGGTTTGGGTCCTACGGAGTTTGCTTCTGGTGATGAGGTTAGCAAAGTTCGGTGCTTGTTTGAAGGTTAGGGTGGGTGGTTATGGAAAGATCTCTTTGAGGACTGAGTCTTCTTCTAGAATGGGTTGCAATTGTTTGAGGATTTTCCGTGTAGGTTCCAGGCATGGTTTACACTGCACCTGAAAGCTTTCCAAAAACTTTTTTCCAACTACTCAGTTGGTCTAATAAAAAATATCACATCTATTCAAAGAACCTTGTCTACCTATATAACCTTAGACCAACATGGCTACAACCAAAACCTCAGCAACAGAAAATAATCTGACATTAACAAACTATTTAACAATCTTTCACGATGGTGAAATTCTTCAGTAATTTACAGTCTTCCTGAACACAATGGTCTAGAATGTCACCTGGTATAGATTGGCATAGATCTATTGATTTCAACTGAGCTACTCTGGTTTGCATTAGTAAATCATCTGACCTCTTGTTCCAATTCTCAATTCACTGAAGCTTGCAATACTTTATTTAGTTAAAAAACCAGAGTTTGGAACAGCACCCAAGCAGAGGTTAACACTATGTCATGTTGATGGCCAGCTGGGCTATTCGGTATAAGTAAAAGTGAGTCAGGAATTTCTTTCCTATGCCAGTAGAAGGAGCTTTCATTTTGTGAAGGCTGACCTATCTGCCCTATGCAGCTGGTGGTTCAGAGCCTAGAGATAGTGCCTATTCAACTTCATCTGTCAGATGATAGAAAGGGCAAATGTGCCAGCAGGTAAGGAATTAATCATTGTTTCAGCAGTTTGTAACCTTTAATTATTTATGACACTTTTGCCATATCCTAGAAGTCTACTAAAACAATAACTAAAAAAATGCAATCATCAAACAACCTTATTGCCAATCGATTTGCTGAAAAAATATACCAAGTGTGGTTGGTTTCCTACCAATGCTTTTTAGGCAGTGATTACTAAAGACTTCATTTTCCACCCTCTGTCTACAATGACATAGATTTCATATTTATATGTCCCTTCAACTGATCTATACCTTCCTTCATTAAAATGAAATAGCTGTGTCTTACTTGTGCAAAATCAAAATATCTAATGCTTTGAAATATCCAGGGTTGTTTCAAGGACTGTTCTAATAACTTTGAATTCTAATGTCTGCTATTTATAATGCATTCAACATTTCAGATCACTGCCCTATATCCCTTCACATTGCACATAGTAGATATTGAAGTACAGCACAGGCAATGACAATAAAAATGAGAATGCCTATTAGTCAGCATTATTTCTGCTTGATGCTTCTATAAGCACTTTCTTATAGCTGAAACAACTGTGATTCTGACCTCCCACATTGTAAACCAGAGCAACATTTGACCCATACAAGCATCAAACTATGCCATAATGTATTAGTGAGAAGGAAGATGAAGTATAAAGGATGAGACTCATAAAATCCAACTCTGAAATATTTACCTTCAAAATTTAAGGCCATAATTACTTAGAAAAGTTTGGAAGAGAAGCTACAGTTTCAGTATTAAAAATATATAGTTTCAAATAGCTTTCACTGCATTGCTTCTTACACCCCAGCATAAAAGAAATTGGAATGAATATATTGTTCTGAATTAAGTCGTGCGTAAATAATTCTACGGAGACTGCCTCTGATCTCCACAATAAAGGGCAGAGAACCTCCTGAAGGTAGCAGACCTGCTGCCAGTCTCCTAGTGGTTATCACACTGTAAAGCCACAGATAGTGCCTGGAGTCATTCTTTTTAACTACAAGGCAACCTTTTATCATTAACTGTCCCTAGCATTATTCTGAATAAATTTTATAAGCATCTCCTTTACATGGGAATGTTTTGGTAGCTTAGTACTACTGGCATTTGGTTGTCAAGTACAATATGTCCCATTTGCCCTTATCAGACACATAAGAAAGAAATATGAGCTTCTTTTTATTCCTGGTAACCTAAGTGCCATGCCCAATCAATTCAACCATTAAACCGCTTGCTGAATCAGATGCAGTTGTTGACTCCAAAATCTAGCCTAGTCCTAGATTCTCAGCTGGTGTAAAGGAGCCCAATTCCTGTGACTTCAGCAGAGCTGAAGTTTTAACACAAGCTGAGAACCTCTACAAGGCTGTTTCATACTGAGTGTGCTATAAACTTGTGCCAGATTCAGTGAAGGCTAATAATATTCTGTTTTTCTCTATCAGTGAGAAGCTTGAAGGACTGAGCCCTAAATTAACTGAGCCTTTGGGACCAACAGGTAATTCAGGATATAGCTCAATGTATTTACTCTGCTGAAAATGAATAACTACCCCATAAGCCTCCGTATCATTTGCAAACATTAATTTTTGCACATCCATAGGCCATCTGTCTGTAATTTTGCTTTTCTTTTACTTTTTCAGTAAGAAATAGGTACAACTTTTTCATATCATTTTAAAGGAACTGAAATAGTCTGATGGTACAATTAATCCTTCATCTAAGTGACCTTTTTACCAATAACTATTGAGAATATATAGAGAGAAAAATGGTGGAGTATAGGACTAGATGTCAAGTCAAAGGAAACATAGTGGAAAGAACAAGCATGGGGCAGGAAATGTAGGTAGAGATCAAGAGATCTTGGAAAGTTCTTTGTAGGCTTCTGACTTCTGCGATTTTATAGCTATGAGTCTTGTAAGTGTAATCCTACTTATGTTCTGCATGTTTGACTGTGCTTCCATTCTATAATGATAGCTTGTGTATTAGTCATCTGCATACCCTTCTTAGTATGCAAGTTTGAGGGGCTACTTGTGCCTGTAGTCTGTGGTTAAGCTGTTTGTGGTTAACATATGTAATTGTCAAGGACAAGTGGATCAGATTTTGTGCTCACTGGCCCCCCCTTCCAAATTGTAAAGTTCATAGGCACAGAAATATCTATTCCAAATTATGCAGAGGTCACTAAAAGGTCAGCCTTCCCCATAAGCTGTGCTGAGGTCTAAAGTGGCATGGCCACCAGTTTTAGTGCAAAATCTAGACTCTAGACAAGAATCACTGGGAAACACCATGTATCTGGGTCCATGAAGGTAGTTTTCCTTAAGTGTTCCTGGGCATAACTGTTCTTCTGGCATGGTTTAGTACCTGCAGATGTATTGGGGCTTAATGCCCACTTTATGGAAATGGGAGGCTAGCTTGCTTCTGCAGCCATATGACTTAGGGCAGGCAAAATTTGGGGGCTTCTGGACCCCAAGCCTCCAAGCTTGGGCCTGGACATAGGATGCCCACCAAAAGACTTTGGAAATATCTGAAGCCCCTGGTAGGGGTGGAGGATGTTTGATGATTGTAGGGATGCTTATGGTTCTGGACTGATTTGGACTTGATTTGGTTTAGAACATGAAAATCTTCTTTATAAAAAATATCGCTTCATGATTAGCTAGCTAAGTGACTCATCAATTCCTCAAAAGAATGTGCAAATACAAATTATAATGGCTTCAGGGAGAAACCTGGTACTCGCTATTGCTGAAAGAGCTGAAAAAAAGTCAACTGATATAGAAGAGCTGGGGTTGAATAGCACACCAAAGAGGAATGGTGGAGATTCCTGGTGATGGACATGTGGAGGAATGTGAAAATCCCTTGTGGCATTGTTCAAAGAGCAGCCGAGGTCTCCAGCAGTGGAGTGGCAGAAAATCCTGCAGGCAATGGCCAGAACAGCACTCCTTAGCATCACACCCTAGCACTGTTCCTCACCAATCAGAAATGTGCTCCCCAGCATCATATCTGAGCACCACTCTCCAGCTTCAGAGTAACAGAAACTCTAGCATAGGCCCCGCTATCTGGACCTTGCTACTTTGGCTAGTATAGATGGTAGAGTCCCTAGAGCCATGGCAACCCTTGGTAGCAGAAAGCAAAACAGCCTCTGTTGTGGATTCATTACCCAGCCCTTGGCATTTGACTGGCATAGCTGATAAGGTCCCTGCACAGAAGACTTAGTTGAGATTGCCTTTCCAGGTGACTGGGCTAGGTGGTAGCTCCCAAAGTTGGTTTGTCTTTGACTGTGACTTGGTTTGAGCTAACCATTTCTGTGATCTTTTTGAGATATAGTTAAGGGGTAATAGTTACGTTTTCATTAAGGTGTAAGCTTGCTCTCTTTTCTCTTGCAATAAACCCCTGTTTTAGTTTAACATTTGCTTGTGAGTGGGGAAGTTTGTTCCTCCCAAAACACCCACTTAAATATATTTTCCCAGGCTTTTGGGTAAGTGCTTGAGCTGCAGTGAAAAGTGGTATAAAACATCCTAAAGTTTAAACGAGCCCTTGTTACTGTCATCCAGTGCCTGGCAGACAGGTTACATAAGCTTTCCCAGTTTAGGGAGGCAAATCTGTAGCGGGTAGGGTAGATTTTCACTTTATGGATTAACTAAATCAGGGGTGCACAACATAAGCTGCTCTAAGTAGTGTCTTATTTCCTCAGATGCTAAGAAAGTACTGCAGGACTTTCTAAATAGAAAGTAGTATTTAGAATATGTAAGGCAGAAAAGGGAAGGGAAGAAGGTGAGAGCCATAGGAGAAGCAAGGTGGATAACAGAGTAAAAACACACTTAATACATTGAGGACATAGGGATTATCAAAATTAATCCAGGTAAAGAGATAAGAATACATAATTAACATATCCCATTCTGTGGATGATTTCCTGTTCTGCAGGGATCATCCCATTTGTCCAATGCAGATAGCAGAGGGGCACTGTAAGCCAGTGATGGCCATCACTACTTAAGAAAACTTTTATCTGCTATGCAAGAGGAATCCTCAGGTCAACTGTCTGTATCAGTTAGGAGGCGAAGGGTTTTTTGTCACCTTATATTATTACAGACTGGATTGGCACCCCAGTATCCTGATGCTCAAGAGACTGGAAAGATGTCTAAAAGCCATGTTTATTTCTCTTCCCATTATGTACTAAATCCTCTTGCCTTTAGACTCTGGTGCAAAATGTGTGTGTGTAGGGGGGAGGTATCAGTAAAACAATACTCCAGTTTTGAGAGTTTGTTTATGCAAAGGAGAGTATTTTTTCTTGAAAAACTCAGTGATTAACCTTTAGAACTGGTAGGATGGAGAAAACCTGGCCTGAAAGCTAGATTTAAACTAAGTATAAATTAGGAATTAAGGAAACTAAGGATAATTCTGTGAAAATCATTCACACTGCACATAAGATATAGTAAGAAGATTCAAAACACAAAAGCCATTCTGTTCTCCTACAATATGATAATTTATAAACAAAAAAAACAACATAGTATATGAGGAAATGCTAGAATCTATGCACCTGCTGAATGGGAAAAGCTGAGAAATTTTATTTTCATCTTTTTTTTTTTACCTGTCAACTTGGGTATCCATTTCAAAAGCTTATTACAAGCAAAATTATTCAGTCATGCAAGCTGAAATTTAAGGCATATCACCTGTGGATAGAAAAAGTAATGAATGCATTGCAAGTTATCTACTCATCATTATCAACCATTCTTTCACCACAGCAGGCCAAAGGCTTCATCTATACTACCCCTGTCCATCATGCTAAAGGGCTTGGCCAGAACCCCAGCACACTTGGCAAGAATCATTTGGCAAGATCACGACACTGTCATTGAAGTCTACCTCTCTGATAATCTTACTGCTACTGTTAAGTTTGATGGCGACACTTCTCCCCAAAGATATCAGGCTTTTTGATTGAATTGTTGCTAGTCTGAATACAGATTCGGAAGACTGTAGCCTCTCAAAATTCTTCATTGATAGCATTCTAAAATCTTTCCTTTATTTAGTATATAGTATTATCCACCCATTCCAGTAAGCAGAGATTATCAGCTATTGTAAACTGTTACAGGTACAGTGACTTCACTTTGGTTTTAACTGTTCATCCCATCTGATAATCTGCCGCCTAAAATTTAAATTTTTCATACACAGTCAACAGAGATTATTACTCCATAATAAAGAGAATGAATGCTATTTCCTGTGAGGCATTAGCAATTTGTATAACTACTACAAAAAAATCCAAGCATCAAAAGTTTTAAATTAAAAGCAAGGTTTCAAAGTGTAGGCAGCCACTAGAGTTAAAAGAAAAATAAAACACCTGCAATTTTAAATTGTGATTTTTTTTTTGGTAAAAGGTTTACTATTTCTTTTAGATATTTTAGGAATGTAATTTTAATGTTTCAGAAGAATCTGTAGTTTCCTCTAATCTCTTCCAAGAATTTTCTAAAATAAACTTGCAATACAATTTCAAAAGAGCCTAGTGCAATGGACATCTGATACCAAGCAGTGGCAGCTTTAGATACGTCAGTCATGCTGCTCCATGTAGGCCACTGACAAATCTGGAAGTGAAATAGTCAAATCTGTCCACCACTTTGTGATAGCTAATTAGTTGGGGTCAGGCCAACTGGTGCTGTTATTCAGAAATGCTGATTAGCTCTGTACTGTATGAATGAGGTTGCAATGTGTCTTGTTTAGGAGGCAGCCCATGTGGAATAGGATGATGTACTAAGGTGCTGCTGCCAGAAATGGCAAATTTGCTGGGTGGGCATGATATAATTAATGACTGCTGAAGAAATGCTGATTACTTGCAGATAAAAATACAGTTTTGAAGGTAAATAGGCTTAGAATATTGATGGCTGGTTACTACTACTACTACTATTATTACTATTTAGCTTATAACACCTACACAGTTACTTAGGTCCTCTTTTGCCAAGCATAATTCAAACAAAGTAAGAGACTTTACAATTGAATTAGACAAGACAGGCAAAGTGGGGAAGGAGGATGTGGGCTCAGAGGGACAAAGATCACATGGGAGATCAGTAGCAGAGCAGTAAATAAAATACAGGTCTCTTGACCTTCAATCCAGTGCCCAGGCCTTCGTCCCCTTACCTCACAAGTGCTGCTGTCACTGTTTTTCAAAATACAATAGGAGATTCATAATATTCATTGCTGTTTTTTCCCCTCCTGGTTATATTATTTTAAGAAAATGCATTTTGTTAGGCTGAAGAAGTTGCAGCACAAAATTTCAGAGCCATACAATGAATTGTCCTTCTTCATCAGACCTGCTCCATTCAACTCAATTTCCATTCCAGGAGTGAGACCCATTGAGCCTGCAGCACAGTATTTATAGTACTATTCTATTTCTAGAAATGTGTATAGTTTCTTAATGGGTCAAGCAGTGTTAGCATTTGACCCTGACCCTGAAAGGTCTGAGATATCAGGGATAATATCAGGGATAAAAATAAACCCAGCTGTCTTGTGTAAAACCTTGTTAAGTTTTCTTCAATGTATTATTTATTAAAATTTCTCTCTTTCTGGTATCTGCACAGTTTGCTTCATTTTAATAGATCAGCTAAAAAATGGAAGGAGTAAAAATATTGTCTCAATAAAAAAGCTCTGAAATCTGAAATACTAGTTTTCTAATATCTTATGGTTGATTTAATCTTATTCTATGGTTTCTTCCCATGAAGTTAGTGGGATGACTTGTGTTTCTTAAATGAATGAGGTTATCAGTACCTGGCTCTAATTGGCTAGCTTCTCTGGGAGAAAGATGAACTCTTTTGTCCATGCTATCATTACCACTCTTGGAACAAACTTATGGTTTCACCATTTATGAGGCTACTGCAGTCCTGAAACTATGCTAATTATACCTATATGATTTAATTTATTCTCTTCTCTCTTACAGACATGTGTATTTTATTATTTGTCTGTCTACACCCACACACAGAGACCATTTTTATCTGTGAATGCCACAGATAAGAGAATGAATATATACATCTATACTTGACTAAACTCACATTCTATATTTACCCACAGACCACTTATTTTAAAATAGTGTCCATCAAAAAATGGTAATATCTCAGGAAGGGCAGTATTCTTGGAAACTCTTGCTTAGACATCCTTTGGAGATAAACATTTTCAACATTCGAAGAATTTATTGTTCTTCCCTTTCTATTTAAGGACCACTGAACAGATGTTTTATTTGTTGTGACATGTAGAGTGTTTTTATACAAAAAAAAATGGGGGCACAGTGGGGTGGGAGGAAGTAACCAAACAATGCATCGAACTCCAGTTTTCTGATAACTTATTATTGGTGAGATTGCCTGGTTAATGGTTTGAACAAAATGTTCCACTGCCCCATTTGATGCTGGGTGAAATGAAGCAACTGTGTCATACTTCACTGCATTTAGACCTAACAATGTGTCAAATTCTTCTGAAATAAACTGTGGACCATTGACTGAGGCAATTTCCTCAGGCAAACCATATGCAGTTAACAATTTTCTGACAACATTTTAAAAAATTGCAGTTGGAGTAGTCATCGTTGTCACTACTCCAGGCCACTGCAAGTAAGCCATCTAAAATTATCAAGTAAATCTTTATATCTTTTCTTCTTACAGTGCCCATATGGAATGCCTATCACACTGAGATTACCGATTTGCCAATATTGTAGCAACACAGCAGAAGAAAGAATTCCTGAAACTCAAGACTAAGCTTAAATCCTTCATCTGAAATGATAGTATGTCTTCATATGGCCTAACAACTATTCATTTTACCATACCCTCTTGCTAGACTGTTAGGTCTCAGACATATATATCCTAATGTCCTTTATCCTTCTTTTCCCTTTCTCTTATCTTTTTCAAGTATGTGTGGTGTTGAGCCAACTAAATGAATGCAGAGGCGCACAGTTCATAACATGCTTTATGGAATTAAGTGGAGTTCTCAGGGATTCTGTATCATTCACTGATGAATTGTAAATCTGAGCAAGAAGAAAAGATTTTAACTAAATAATCTCTATATATTCTAGGGAACAAAGTACTACAGAAAAAAGCACTGGTCAGACAGCATGGAACTACTTTTATATGAAGCTTGCCTTATTTATAATTTGCTTTAGATCTAGTTGGATTACACATATTATACATGTTCCCCTCCTATTTATTCTGCACTGTACTACTGGGTTTACAAGATAGTCTTTTAGTTTGTGGATCTCGCCCTTAGATATGCTGGGTAATGTTTTCAAGGGTATGTTGGTGTCTATAATGCACATAGGTACTTATTAGGATTTTTAAAATATGGAAGCAGGTGAGGTACCCAGCCAGCATTTGAAAGCTTAATAAAAAGGACTTGGGCCCACAATTTTTTTTAACGTTATTACATGTTCCAATGCTGTTAGGCCTACATCTTGTTGAAATTCAAGGGGATTTTAGGTCTTAAGTGTTGAAGTCACTTCTGATAATAAAACTTACTATTTTATATCACTAAGGCCTATATCCACAAATAAACTGGAAACCTGACAGTCATTGTGTAGAACCTAAATTTTAGACACCCCCTTTCACCCCTTCTCCACTGGAGAAGAACCTACAATTTTGAATTAATTGTAGGTTTTCTATTCAATGAATGAGGAATGTTAGACCTCTCAGAATGGGATTATTGAATCATAGGGTGCACCTACAAGTGAAATTAGTGTGCCTGAATAAACCCCGGTACAGTTCACACCAGAGTCAGCTGATCCTGAGTGCAGCATCCTCACAAGTACACAGGACTGCAGCAATTTGAGCTGGGGTGATCATGGGTACACATGAAGATGCTGCACCCAGAAGCAGCTGATCCAGAACAGGGGACCTAGGACTCAGCCCCAGGCTCTGTGTGGTGCCATCCAGTGGCATAGGCACTGGCTAGGGCAGTCCCCACACATAGCACCCTTGTGCCCCAGCCAGGCCCAGTCACAGTCTACACATGCATGTTGGTGCACACAGATACTCTGCCATAGGATAGTACTTGTCCTGGGCAGTATTATCCTACAATAGAGTTAATTAATTTACTGCACCCTAATACAGGCACACATATAGATTGTGATACTTTACTGCAGAGCTAATTAGTCAACTCTGCAGTAAAATGCATGTGTAGATGCAACCATTGAAAACTAGGGAAGGAAGGGACTTTACGAGGTCACCTAGTCCAATAACTTGTTCAAGAGAGGGCCATTCCAGTCAAGTGTTTTTCTAACTTGATTTTAAAATATTCCAAAGATGGAGATTCCACAACTTCTCTGAGTAGTTTCTTCCTAGTATCCAAGAAATAGGAACAACCCATGCTAGATATATGGAAATGCAAAACTTTGAAGTGTGACTGATATTGGTGGTGGTCAACCTGTACCACACATGCCTTAAGTTGGGGTTGTTTGCTGTCCCTCCACTTGTGCCATGGGGCTGTGGGGGCACTGGGAGTGGGTGGGCATGAGAGTGGGTGTCCCAGTACCAGCACCAGTAGGACCAAGAGCAGGGCAACAGGGGTACAGGGTCCCAGCTGGCAGGGGCTCTATGGAGCCAGGCCAGCTGCCCCCTCTCCCTGCTAGTGCAGCCCAGCCCAGCTCCACAGACTCTTGCCAGTCTGCACACTGCAATAGGCCCCACCGATGCTGGGCCTAGGACATTTGTCCCAAGACATTGGGACACTGGTTCCCAGATGGTGACCAGGAGGTGCGGCACCTGTGAAGGGGTGGGGCACCTGTCAAGGGGCAGAACTACTCATGCAGACAGGTTGCCAAAACTGGGTAAGTGGCCCTCCACCTGAAATAATTGCCCGCCCCTATCCCTTACTTGCCGTGGCCACCTGCACAGTCTATTATGGGGAGCAGGCAGGGAAGGGTTAACTTTCCTGCTCTGCACAGCTGCTTCTGGTCTCCTGGAGGACTCAGACCGGAGAAGAGCTGCCTGGCAAGCAGGTTAATTCTTCTCTTCCTGCTCCCCTGGCACAAACACCATGGACAGCCACAAATAAGTGTGTGAGAGGGAGCAGAAAATATTGAGGGGCAAGGGATGGAACAAAGAGAGCCGGGGGTGGAGGCAGGGGGGAATCCTGGATGGTGGGATGGGAGGAATGAGATTTGTGCCCTTTAGTTCTCCTGGCTCCTGCCGGCTTGAATGTACAATTGCTCCAAACTTTAGCTAGCACTAACATCGATCAACATTTGCACGGCTCACAGTGTAAGGTGTAACAAGGCCCTTAGTCAAAAAACTCTTTCGTAAGTGCTTAAACCCTTTCTTTCAAAGACAATGTAGCAGAGCTAGCACTGCATTGTGCACGCACTTTATTCATGGATTTTATCTTCTTTGTGCTTTGCATTACTCAAGAATTGCTCCATCTTGAAGTCAATGTGAGTTTTATGATAGAAATGTTGTGTTATGCATATGATAAAATATATGAAGTAATATTTTTTGTCAATGTGATCCAGAATAAATGGTTTTAAATGAGTGGGGATAAAATTATATTAGAACAAAATGGGCAAGCTGGAATAAGTAAATACATTCAGAATTCTTTGTCTTATCTTTCTTTCTACATTTTGTCTTTCTTTCTTTTTCATTCACAAATAACAAAGTTTTTTTTTGTAACACTGTTTTTGTGTCATTTTATTCATTGGTCTATTTAGAAAGCTTATTAAGCATTGGTACTTCTTGATGCTCTTGTCTATAGGATTAGTAGGAAATTAGGTTGCTGACTGTGGATTTTAGCATGTTGTAATGTTGCACCCTCCCAAAACCTCAGTCCTCCTGTGGTGATATTGCATATTAGTACAGATACTGAAGCCTCAGGAAGAGCATGACTGCATTAATTCAAGAACTGGAAGAGACAAAGTAAAGGTCCTGTATTCAGTCAATTGCACCATCAGAGCCTAGAAAAGCCAGCTGGAATTGAATTAAAAACTTGCCCAGATTCCACAGGAGGAAACACTAAGGCAAAGCAATGACTGACACTTCAAATGAGAATTGCGGCATTTAGTACCTAGTGTCTTTATTAAGTAAATGGCACAGTTCAAAAGGTGAACATGATGGAGAGGAGAAGAGTACAGAGAGGTATTATCACCTTCAGACTGGTAGATTATGCTGTATTTTTACAGATCTTCCTGTCAAAATGTGAAATGTTGGGCTGCGTGTAGGCATATTTAATAGGAATAGCCTCGCCCCCAGACTTTCTCAGCACAGAGAAAACAGCCCCTTTTTCCAACTCTGCCTTCAGCCTCC
Source organism: Crocodylus porosus (assembly GCF_001723895.1). Classification (NCBI taxonomy): domain Eukaryota; kingdom Metazoa; phylum Chordata; order Crocodylia; family Crocodylidae; genus Crocodylus; species Crocodylus porosus. The sequence continues at coordinate 7,938,126 of NW_017728907.1, forward strand.
AGCCATCTCTCAGCCACAGGCAGGCAATGGGGGGAAGGAGGCATCTATGCCCCCCTTATGAGTTCTGGGACCTGAGCACCTGAGTCCCCAGGCCGTGTTCCTACACCTCCAGCACCCTGTCACAAAGCACCCCATGAAGTACATGTAGGCTCCAGCACTAAGCCCAGGGAAATCCTCATATTTGGGCACAACCTCATGGACCCTGACCCTGGCACCCACACACCCAACCAGGGACTCCCATAGCCCTATGCTTGGGCATGGCCCCATAGGCCCCAACCCTGACATCTATACAACACATCTCAGAAGCCAGAGCCAGGCAGCCTGCAACCCAGCTGCCAGTGTAGACACCCCCACATCCCAAGCAGAAGCTGGTGCAGTCAGCTCACCTCTGGTGACAGAGAGGAGAAAGTCTGCTATACTCTCCCTTCCCCTCTCTCTTCTGTCACTGTGACAGGGGAGCAGGAATCTGGGAGAGGTGCTGCAGGTTGCTGTGGTGTTCTCTAGCACAGCAGTAGAGAAGGCTGAAGCATTTTGAAACATATTAGCCAGAGACAGCACATGGTTATACATGTGCCTGGTGGCTGTAACATTTTCTTTTTTAAGTGTTTCCAAATGTGTCCTACTTGGAAATGTCTCAACTGTTAGGTTGGTCTGCACTCTTGAAATACAGACATCTCATGTTAGGCAGCTTCCTGATATCCTTTTTTTCCTCTGAATACCAATTCTGTTTATTTTTTAATTTAAATATGGTATCTGTTAAATCATTTTGATGCTTACCATACTGAGCCATAACCTGATAGATACACATTACTTGTTTGCAGATTTGGTGCTTATCAAATGCCCAATATACAAAAGTGCTATAATCCACTATGTAGATCATCATTAAATTTACATGGTTTTAGTTGTGCATATGAGCAATAATTTGAACATTCAAAGGACCCTTGGTTGGCAGCCTACTGCTTGCTTTATTCCTTCTAGCATTCCTTGATAATCCAGTTTCTGTGCCTCTGCAGTTTACTTATGTGCCTTCTTCTTTTATGAATAACCAGTCAGATTTTTTTTTTTTAATCTGGTTTATAGCAAATTTAATTTATCACTTGTTTCCCCTCAACAGGGACAGTTTGTTTTCTCCTTTTATCTCTTAGCAGAATCAGTTTGGCCATTTGATCTCTGCTTGTAAAGCAGTATTAGTTTTTGCTTGCCTTAACAATTCAACAGTTCCATGAATATAAAGTAGGTCTTTAGCACATACTTAGCAGGTTGCAACTGTATAAACATCTGTTTGTACCTTGCTTTTCACATGTCAATCATAGCAGCTTCTCTGCCATACAATAATGAGTGCCTGTATCTAGTTCTATAATATATTTTTGTTGCACAGTGCTATACTTTAGTTTGACTACATATGATATAACCATATTTTTGCTTGAAATAACTGCTGAAGCTCATTTGCCTCCTTTCTCCTTTCTTGGGTACACTATGGAATCTTCGCCTGGCTGATTATTATGGTCAGCCTCTGAGAAATGCAGTCCCATTTATAGAACTGCCTTGTCATCCTGCTGTGTGAACTGCAACTTTCCCATTTACGTTAATAGGAAATCCATGGGACAGTTACAGGACTATTCCACAGACAGTGGTCTTGCTAGACATGCTATATTTTGACCTTCTTTTCCAAGAGCTTGATGTTATGTTTAAATCGCACAGCAAACTTTCAGTGTTCGTGCATATAGTAATACTGTTGGCAGGTCTGTATCTTGAAATATCAATGGATGTGAAGTACTGTTTGAAAGCTTATCAATAAATATTATAAAGTTTTACATAGCACCTTATATCTGAGGCATATAACATATCTTACAAATATTTAATCAACATCTTTATATAGTAAACCATTTTACCCACCACTGAATACAGTCACCTCTAAGTAAAAATATTTTCAGCAGTTTTTAACATCATAAAACATCACTTTTAGGACAGGAAGTGAACAATGCTGTTAAGAACAGAAACTGTTCTGCTGCAGCCTACTGTCTGGACATTTTTTTGTTACTGGGGACCAATGAAAACCAGCATGCAATGGTTTTGTAGCCATTAGAATAGAAAAGAATTTCAATTATCAGGGAGTGCCATTTTTTTCATTCTTTGCCATTTTATTAAGTGTCAGTGTGTTCTCCAAATTGACACATTTCTAGAAAGTCTGTGAACAGTACTCACAGAGTATGAAAACCAGTAAGTATAAAAGTTCATTAATTCTAACAAACATTGCCCTAATCAGAAAAATATTAGGGCTGACAAAAGATTTTAAAAAATCACAATTAACTGTGAGATTAAAAAAAATAGTCTCAGTTAATCGCAATTTTAATCACACAATTAAACGACAGTCAGCACCCCATACCCAACAGGCTGGATCCTGTGCACCCTGTGGCTCCTTCCCACCATGACCAACAGTGCACAGCCCCAGCTCTGACCCTGGCCCACCCCCCCACCTGCTCTGGACTTGCCCCAACCAAAGAAGACCACCTGGAACCTGTGAGAACAGCCCCGACCCTCGCCTGCCCTGCACTTGCTCCAAATTCACCTGCCCACGCTGAGTGGTGGAAGCAGCCAGGCAGAAGCTGCTGCTCGGCACAGAGGAAAAGCATCCTCACCCCCCAGCTGCTACCAGGCCCTTCTTGCTGCAGCTGCCTGGAGCCCATGCTCAAGCTGCCCTATTGCTCCTCTGCACTACCACTGCTACCCTGATGGGAGGCCCAGAGGCAGCAGTGACACCAGCGGAGAGTAGCCCCAGGGCAGTCTGGATGTGGGCTCTGGGCAGCTGCAGCAAGAAGGGCCCAGCAGTGGTGAGGGAGAGGAGCTGTTTTTCCTTTGTACCAAATAGAAGCTTCTGTCTAGTCACTGCCACTGCTCAGCATGAGTGGGTGAGTCTGGGACAGGTGTGGAGTGGGCCGGGGTTGTGGCCGTGTGCACAGGTTCTGGCTGTTCCAGAGCTGGTCTGATCCACTGGTCAAAACAATACACATGATTAATGAGATTAAAAAAACTTAATGTGTTAATTTGTGTTTGCATTAATTGCATAAGTTAACTGTAATTAACTGACAGCCCTAAAATATATGAAATAAAAAAGAATTCCAATGTTGCCAACTCTCATGATTTTTGGCATTTTTCTTAAAGTCTGTTTCAGGAATATGAAAAAACCTAACTCTTTCTTTCTTATATATTTATAGATTTTTTTAAGTGGTATGGTAGAAGTTTGTTTTGTTTTTCCTACCTCAGTATGTGAGCTTCAGACTATATTTTCTTTCTCTGTGGGTACATTTACATGAGAAGTTTACTGAGTTGCCTAATTACCTCTGCAATAAAGTGTCAGCATTTACACATGCAGCCCTATTAGGATGGAATAAACTAATTAACTCTACCACATGTAGACACAAGTAATATCCTGTAGTAGTATTATTTAGTGAGCTGCAATGGACGTGTAGATGCTGATGGGGCTGGCTGGGGCACAAGGGTGGTTCAGTGTGGGGGCTGCCTGCTGTGCCACAGCCAGCCTCCTCCACAGCATATTGAGCTGGGTGTAGCAGTTCTGGACTGGCAGGCTGAACCCCCAGCCCCCCTGCCAGCCAGGGCTGCTCAGACCTGACTCTACATGCTGTGGTTCTAGGTACACAGTAAATTCTGGCATGAACTGCCCTGGGCAGTGGGCTGCCAGATCATGATGGGCTACCAGCACGATTGTATGGCTGTGGTAGCAGCTGTGGGTTACTGGGTTTGTGGAGAGAGCAGTTTTGTTTTGTATTGTTTTGTTTTCAGTTTTTGCCTTCACCTGCCAAGTCAATGCCCAGGGTGATTGCCCCAGTCACCCTACCCTAGTTACACCACTGCTACTTAGTTGACAAAGTAAAAGGCAATCTATACTGTTATAATAGAATACAGTATTTTGCATATTATGCTGTAAAGTTGGGGAGAAAACAAAGGCTTTCATTTTTATAAATTCATATTTTATTAATGCTCAATTAAAAAATACTGGATTGTAGTACAATAACTTCAAGCACTAATTGATACTTCTACCAAACAAATAAGGTTCCTTCTACAAAACATTACATTTATAATTTCTTTAATTCATGGTGCTTGGAAAGGAAGGGACATATAAAGAAAGAAGGAAATATCAATACCTGGAAACTTACAGACACAAATCAGACCTCAAGAGCATCTGTTTTCTTTGATTATTATAAAGATGAAAGTAAAATTCTGGAGCTGAATAATAGGAAAATAACTTAGGTTGATTTGATCTGATTTATTCTAATTGGTGACACTTATTACTCCTTTGGTTAAATAAATTGAATGCTTTTACTTTAATTTTACATACCATTTTATATGTTTATGGCTAAAGGAATAATAAAGAACTTTTGCATACTAATAATTACCTACATAATTCAAAAGACTATAAATAAAAATATAAAAATTATTTCCCCCATAAGTATATTACTTTTACACACAGGGAAAATAACTAAAGTACAATCATACAAAAAGGGGGTGATGAAATGAAATGTGTGTGAACACAGCTAAGTGTGGCTGTTAAAACATTTGGGTAGTTACCATCAATATAGACTTCTAGTAATCTTTTTTCTCTGGCTTATAGCCGATGATAAAACATTATTAGGAGACTGCTTTTATTATGGGTCGAATTTTAGAAGTGAAAGAGAAATATTGAAGAATGGGAAAGGCATGTAAGAAATCAAATGTTAGACCAATAACTTTCCCATGGACACTTATGTGAACTTTGGTTTACAATTTACAAAATCTTTCAATACTTTAATTTCCTAAGTTGTAAAATGGGGATGACATTTATCAGACTTTGCAAAGTACTTTCCTATCCCCAAATAAATGGGACTATATATAGGTATTGTCATTAATAAGACCATTTTTTCCATTCATGTTAAAAGTAATGGGAGCAGACATTTATATAAAAGTTTATACTAACAATCCCACACAAACAGATCTTTCATCTACAGTCCCCTGCTACTTGGAGGCATGTGGGATGGAAGAGAACAAGTTTTCATCTTTATGAATAAGCTGGCACATCTGGAACCATTAGAGCTAGCAGCCGCAGGCACCACTGCTGCATCTGTTCTCGGGTTCTGTTCCCAGAGAAATGGAAGTGATCTCAGGAAAAGCTAATAAGACTGGTCCTGATCCCTTGTAACCCAGAGATGCAGTTTGTGTATCAGGAGTTTTGCAGCAGGAAATAACAGCATCTATCTGTCCTGTGGTCACCCTTCATTATGGAGAAAGGGTGACTGTATAAACCCTTAGTGTTAATAAGGTGCTACCATTTAGACGATCTACCACAGTGGAAATTGCAAGACAAGCTTCTAGTTGCATGCATATGCAATATTCTGGTCAAGTTTCATAGTTTCATAGTTGGTAGGGTCAGAAAGGACCTGAGCAGATCATCTAGTCCGACCCCCTGCCATGGCAGGAAAGAGGACTGGGGTCACATGACCCCAACAAGGTGTTTGTCTAGCCTCCTCTTAAAGACCCCCAGGGTAGGAGCCAGCACCACTTCACTTGGAAGTTGGTTCTAAATCCTAGCCGCCCTGACAGTGAAGTAGCGCCTCCTGATGTCTAATCTGAATTTACCCTCTGCCAGCTTGTGACCGTTATTTCTAGTCACTCCTGGTAGCGCTCGGGGGGGGGCAGGGACTTCCCCCAATGCCTGCTGGTCCCATCTGACTAGTTTGTAGATGGCCACTAGATCCTCCCTCAGCCTTCTCTTGTGGAGACTGAAC
>NW_017728907.1:7944255-7947759 GCF_001723895.1 Crocodylus porosus
GCAAATTTGAACAGGGTGCTTTTTACCCCCTTGTCCAAGTCACTGATGAAGATGTTGAACAGTGCGGGCCCGAGGACTGAGCCCTGGGGGACCCCACTGCCCACGTCCCTCCAGGTCAAAAATGACCCATCCACCACCACCCTGTGGGTGTGGCCCTCCAGCCAGTTGGTGACCCATTTGGCTGTGTAGGTGTTGACACCACAGTCCCCCAGTTTTTTAATAAGAATGGGGTGAGGCAGTGTCAAAGGCCTTCGTAAAGTCCAGAAAGACTATGTCCACTGCTACCCCTGCTTCTAAGGATTTTGTGACCTGGTCGTAGAAGGCCACCAGTTTGGTCTGACAGGACTTGCCACTAATGAACCCGTGTTGGTTGCCCCTAAGCATAACCTTCCCCACTGGCCCCTCGTGGACATGTGCCAGGATAATTCTCTCAAAAAGCTTACCCAGGATTGAGGTAAGAATAACTGGCCTATAGTTTTCCAGGTCCTCCTTCCTCCCGTTTTTGAAGATGGGAACCATGTTGGCCCTCTTCCAGTCCTCTGGCACCACACCAGAATCCCACAAGTGCTCGTAAAGCCGTGCCAGGAGTCCTGCAATGACCTCAGCCAATTTCCTCAGCACTCTGGGGTGGAGATCATCTCTAGCAACAGTCAGTTAAAAGCAGGTGTTAGTTTAGAACAATCAAATTTAGATTTTTTTTTAATTTAAATGAGTTACTCTATCAACACAAGTGTAACTGAGGAAACCTATGCAGAAAATATTTGATATTTTTAGAAATACAGAGACAAGTTCATCCTAGTAGAGTTCTACCGATGTCAATTGAGCTGCACAAAGTAAAATTGCCAGACTGCTTTAAGCCATACAAGTTATCTAACTAAATTTCTTATAATTAACACTCTGGTATTATTGGGCCCTATGTCCAAGATAGCATAAAAAGATTTATTTGATCATTTTTATTTTTACTCAAAATGAATGTGGATTATGCTTTATGTGTAACTAGTAAAACTTAACATGACTGCACATCTAAACATAAATCACTTGTGGTCACAGATGCACATATAAGCATACATATTTCTCCTGATTTCTTTTTTGAATATTATTATCAAGCAGCAAGTATTGCAAGCTATTTCATAGTGCTTTAGAAACAGAAGACTTAAATTCCTTATCTGGAAATTTCTTTATGTTTTGTCTTAGTGAAATAATTTTGCATGTAATAATTTCAAATCATATTTCCTGTAGCCTTGTTTTCCTTATGAGTCCAAGAAGTATTTTGCATTTTCCTTGTGCTTCACTATAGGTGCACACCAGTTTCATAGTCTGTTTTATGAATCACAGTTGTGTGCAATGCCAGATGTCTTCACAAAGACAACACGAAAGGTCATTCCATTTTTAAACTGGATAGTTTTCATTAGTTCTCCACAGTCAGAAAATCATGATTATATGTTCTCTGTGTTAAAGAAAAAGCTTATTTTGCTTCAAGTATACATGGTATTTACATGAGATAATATTTTAAGCAGAAACATACTATCATAAAAATCTCTATGGTCTCATTTGTATATAGTATATAACAACAGAAAATATTGTTTGAATTGACAGGAATAAAAACAAAATTGTGGGGCACAATTACATAATTTGGATTAAAAAATTTATTATACATCACTGTATATGATATTATGTTTTTTTCATAAATTAAAACTATTATTTCACTATCTGCACATGTCCACATCTGCACACATGCGTTACCCCTTTTTCTTATTTTACTGTTCACATTTAACATGTACTCTGAAGGCAGCTATATCTATTAAAGAATATTCAGCTAATTTATTATTCTTTCTAAGAGCTCTCATCTAATATATTTTCTCTTGAAGATTTCTAAAATGAGGCTTAGACTTCAGAAGGTGACAAAGCATGAGTCAGTTGGGATGATTTATATTTCAGTAGAGAGAGTGCTAACACTGCTTTAGATAAATATGTCAATCATTGTAAAGTTGCCTCCTAATGATGAGAGTGAATGCAAATGTTGAAATCTCAGGCAGGTGCTGCCGGTATCTAAGAGTTAAAAACAACTGCAAGATATGACAAGAAGACACTTGGTTAGGTTTTGAAGTTTTATTCCTATTTGTACCCACTGGAATATAAACAAAGGAAGGAAAATACAGACCATAAATATTATATACCTATCTTCTTCAACATAGTTGAGCATTCATTAACTTTAAAGCTTTTAACCAGATATCTGGGGTTGTTCTATATTCTAAATGTCGAATCATTTTTACACAGAAATACAAAGAAACTGTATTTCTGTAATATCTCTGGATAGTATTAGAGTAAAATAGGTCTCTAGGAACAGACAATACCTTCAGGGAGTTCTACTATAAATAGAAAGCTGCAGTCAAGATCTAAAACACTGAACAAACTGACTTATAAGAAGGTATGTTAAAAAATGAATATCTGCAAGAACATGACTTAATGCAGTATTAACAGATACCCATTAAGCATCTCTGTTCAGTCAAAAATATATATTTCCTCCTGGGGTCTGCAGGCTCCAAAAGCTCGTGAGGAGTAAGCTTGCAATGGGATAATCTATCCTGGAGGAAGGTCACTCTCTGTACAAGGACAAGAAGAAAACTGCAATTGCATACATAGTAGTGTCCTATAGTTGTTTGGAGTAGAAAATTGATATAAATGGTCACCCCACAAGTACTATGATATCCAGTTTTCTATATCTCTCTTTCTGTTTAGGAAAGTGAACCCATCTGTGTACTTGGGGGCTTCTAACCCCTGATACTGAAGCAGAAGCATTGGTATCAAGTTGCAAAGTGGATTACAGCAGCAGAGCAAGTGTGGCTCATGATGCCAGAGTATACCCCTGCACCTGGTTAAAAGATAGTAAGGTCAGGTGACCAGAAGGGGGAATAGAGACTTATTTTACTGAGCTACTGAGGATACTCTCTTCCTGAGTGTTATGGGTGAAGGGGTCCATAGAAAGTGGGTTATTGACTACTACAAATCCATAGATAAAGGAAGGTATTCTGAGGAGGTGGTGGGAGTTAGCTGATAAGAGTGAGGTTTTCTGTGGTAGAGGAAGCCAGTGTGCTGCAGTTATTTTAGGTTAAGTGGTAATTTGTTTCTGTTGTCTTTATATTATTTTTCTATTCATTTTGCTATGAGGCATGGGAATGGCTGGAGGATGTATAAGGAGGCCATTGTTGGGTATTTGGGGAAGGCACTGTGCATTTGAGCCCAGAGAGTGGTTACTGGTTAAAGGGGCTAGGGTGGGAGAGAGTGAGCCCTGGGCATAGAGATTAAATGAGGGAGTTATCTGTGCCCAAATGCTAGGGAAGATAAACTCCTTACGATGACAGGCTGAGAGCCATGGGACTCTTTAGCCTGGAAAAGCGCAGGCTCAGGGGTGATCTCATGGCCACCTATAAGTTTATCAGGGGTGACCACCAGGATCTGGGGGAACGTTTGTTCACCAGAGCACCCCAAGGGATGACGAGGTCG
>NW_017728907.1:7947859-8001386 GCF_001723895.1 Crocodylus porosus
GGATGCTTATCTTGCTGGGATCCTATGACCCCAGCTGACTTCCTGCCCTTTGGGCAGGGGGCTGAACTCGATGATCTCTCGAGGTCCCTTCCAGCCCTAATGTCTATGAAATCCTCAGGGGATTGAATTCAAAGACCAAGACAGCTGGGTGATGAGTCAGAGGGAGTGAAGCACCTAGGGCCAAACTGGATTTCTGAGGGCAGACTCCCAAATTTATGTTAATCTTGCCTCACTACTTGGCTGGCAAAGGTGGGGCAGTATTTTGATAAACTGGAGTGGGAGAATGGGCTTAATGTAGTCATCAGGGAGCACCATGGCTGCCATCAGAGGTGGGTCCCATTACAGTCCAAAAGAAATCTGATACCAAAACATTTGGGACTACTACTATAGAAGACTAGAGCATTTTTAATGGTTCTAAACTTTTTTTATTTATAGTCTTGAGCACGGTTACAATTTAGATATATAATGTTTCTTCCTATTGGAGTCGAAAAGCTGTGCCTGGTATTATTAGTTACCAAATGTTACTGTTTCCACTTTGCTGAACTCTAGTGCTTTTGGACTTGGCAAGCAAGCTTCTCATTTGCAGCTCAAGTGAGTGCTGTGGAGTCAGGTATTTTAGTGTAATTTGCTGGTTTGCAATAGGGGTATATTTACCCATGGCCTGCTGTTCCATTGAACAGATGTGAAAACAAACCACACACAGGAGAATTTCTTTGTGGAAATCTCAGGGAGAGCAACACTGTTCAGCCCCAAGAAACAGCTCTCCTAGCTGAAGCAGTTGTCTATTTTGGGTAGAGCACAAAGATAAAATCTTTGAAAAAAAAACATTTTCTCCCCTTGCCTTAGTCCTTGAGCTTTGCACCTGGGTATCTCTCTTTGCTCTAAAAGTTCCTCCTTCAGGACCACATGGCATTCCAAGATAAATCAGTGTCCAAATCCTCCTTTTATGCAGCTGTTTTGTCATAAAAAGTAACTTCAGGGCTTTAATGCCTAAACCCCAAAACTGTTTTACCCACACAAGCTTGTTAATGAGAATCTGTGCAATTATACATAGATGATTCTTAATGGGCAATCCATTAGCACCTTTCAATATAAACAGACATGTTTCCACACTTTTAATGCACTTGGAGGCTAGTAGGGAGGATATTACTAAGGAGACCTATTCAAATAGCATAGTGATGGCAGCCATTTAAATACAAAGATCAAAGATTTCTTTGAGAAACAATAGTGCCTTGAAGTGTTCATAAATTGAGTTAAAGTTAAAACCAATAGTGATGATGAATGAACATTGGATTACCAAAGTAAAATTTCACTGTTTGCTGTTGTAATTAATACCACTAGGTACTGTCAGTGGAGTTTCATCTTGATCCTGGACAACTGGATGGCTAGTGTAGGAACTCAGAGAGAAACTGCAGGTCAAGGGAGCTAATTTATTAACACGTATTTACTTATTTTTTTTATATACCTGTACTGCATGGTTTTTTTAAAACAGTTCTTAAAATGGAAAGAAAAATATTTTGATAAAAAGTTGGATTTAAACTTTTAGATAAAGAACCTGTTGTTTGGAGGTCAGGTGCAGATTTGCCAAATTAGGAACCTTATCAAAGCCAACTGAATGAAGCCAAAGGAAAGTCTCCTTTTTTGTTTATTACTTTCCTAGGATTCAGATCCTTGGGAAAAAAATATCATTATACTGTAGCAGGAAGATTCAGTTTCAAGTCAAATGAGAAATTAAAATAGCCATTCCATTTTAGACTAAAGAGTATGTGCTTAAGCTTAATTCAAGAGGTGAGAAATAACTGTACACTATCTGTTTGTCTTGTCAGATAAAGGACCCTCACATTCTGCATGAATCATGAAAAGAAACCCACATGCACTGTAGTTTTAGGAGGTGTAATAATGACGGAAATGGTTTGCAAATACCTTCACTATGCGCACCCGATTTGGTGGTTTGATGGGTCTCGGTTTATAGACAGCTTTTCAGACTATTCCACAGGGTCTACTTACACAAATTACTTTGATCCCTGCTTTATTTCACCATATGTTTTGTATTCCATCTTGACACTACATTTTTTGAGAGTATAGATTTTCTTATACAAATGATATATAGGTTCAAAGATAATCAGATGAGAGCTGTAACAATGATTGCACTAGATTCAAGCTAACAAATAATACTCAATTTCTAAGCACTTTCAGAGTTTTCAGATTGCCTGGCCTTGAAGCTCAGCTGATTACATGATTAAGAAGTGATCCTGGAAGGATTTGAAAGCCTAAACCATTTCTCTGACAATTTTATGAAACTTGTACTTTCAAGTTTAAATGAGGGAAAAATCACTTGGAAAATAAACTTTGAATAATCATCTTTATGAATTACAACATTGTCAGAATAACTAGTTGGAGATAGTAATAATATCACTTGAACACTTCTCAGTGATAATTTAAAGTGATTAAAAGGACTATATAAAACCTATACACCAAAATTCATACATAATTTAGGATTGGGTGGATTAAATTAAAACTGAGATCTATAATTGCAAGTCTAATTACCAATTATTAATTTGTCAGGTTTTGGAAGGAAATATCCCACTTTAGATATGTTAAAGAGATCTCATTTTCAGAACATGCTCACTGTCTTGTTCTAAAAATGAGGCCTGTTTAAGTTGAATTAAGTTCAGCAGAGCCATGCTTGAAAATGTAGACCTGAGATTTGCTAACCTGAAAATTGTCCTTTGCATTTATCACTGAGACTGGGATGGATGACTCTTCTGAGCCAGCGTGTGCCCAGATGGTCCCAGCTCAATACTGGGAGTAACACCAGCCATTATCATCTATCCTTTCACAATTATGAGGCTAGACTTACCTTTGAAGACTGTCTGGATGTTGCAGGTGGTGCAGAATGTGATGGCCTGCTTTCTGAGAAGGGTAACAAAGAGAACATAACTTCAGCACTCCAGGAGCTGAACTGGCATCCGGTAACTTTCTCAGGTGCTAGTTTTGACTTATAAAGCCCTAAACAGTCTGGGTCCTACATATTTTGGGGTCCACCTTCTCCTTTATGCACCATCACATTTCCTAAGGCAAGCTGAAAGCAACTTCTTGCACATGGAGAAACTTCCTCCTTGGAGAAAATGTGGGAGGCTGCTTTTAGTAGTCATTCCTCATCTCTGGCATTCTGCCTTGAGACCTCCCAGTGCCCAAGCCTGAACATCTGGAGGTGCTGTAAGAACTTTGTATTTGACCAGATGTTTAGAAAGTAGATTGTTTGGTGGGGACAGGCTGCTTTTATATTCTAATACTGTACTTGCTATTAGCATCTTTTTTGTTCTCTTTAATGTTCTCTCTTTTTATAAGTTGTTTTGTTTTATGCCTTAAGCCACCTTTGGTGGGGCAGGTGATCTATAAAACTAATAAATTAATACATATCAATAAATAAAAAAAATGTAAGCTTGGTAAAGCGAACTGCATTTACATTATTAGAACCTCTTACAATTTTCTTGAGTTTGTGTTGACTGAGCTTTAATTAAAAATAGCAAGTTTCTAACTTATAGTTAGAAACTGCAGGGGTTTCCTGAACCTGATGAAGGGTTTTTAAACCCGAAAGCTTGCTAAAAATTTTTTCCCCCCAACTATTTAAGTTGGTCTAATAAAAGATATCGGATTCACCCAAAGAACTTGGTCTGCCTATGTCCTTAGAGAAATACGGCTACAACCTACACCCCTGTAACTTAAAGATAGAAACAAGTTTCTAACTCAGGCTTGACAATATGATCAAACAAACACTGGAAAACAAACAAACAAAAAAAAACCCTCAATAAACCTTTTTTTTCTTGTTAATTTCATTATTTTAAAAATAATCTCCTAATTTTTTAACCTGTGCTTTTTGAAACCCGGTGTCTGACAAATTTAGTCAAGAACGTACAACAGCTGTTGAATATTACTGGTTTTAATGAACCTCTATTAACATCTACTTTTCTGCTATGTCACCTGGCTTGCTGCTTAGGGTCTGCATTTCCAGGGCACCCAGCTAAACTAATGGGATTAGGAATCTGGAGTTTCTAGAGTTTATAGTTCCTGAGCAGATGTGCCATGGCTTTGGGGAACATAAGTTTTATTTGTAGCTTGTTTGAAGTTCCTAGGAGTTTCTGAATGAATGGAAACTCAATCCCTCGCTCTGAAGCAAAGGCCTAAAAGCATCAGCTCAAACATTTCAGATTTTTGTCTTTCACAACCATTTTCCAATTTTCCCTCTGTAAATAATGTTTTCCCCTCAGAATTTTCTACAGAGCAATTCCAGGTTTTGCTCAGCTCTGGTGCCCAATTCTTTACCTCAGTTTGCCCAGCTCTGAAACCATTTCTAGTAGCTGAATCTGTGGACAGTCTGGAGTAAGTGCTTTAAGCCAACTCTGGAGTGCCATTTCTAGAGGAAGATAGCTTTCACATCTAACAATGGTATTTGAATATCAACTTTCTTAACTATATTATTACTTAGCGATTATACATTAGGAACAACCACAGTTAACGGAGTTTCATCTTGAGATTTGTCTTGGCTTTTGAAATGAATGAAATATCTTTCTTTTTGTTTTGTGTCGCTCCCATAAATAGAGTATCAAACTTGAAAATATTGTGTTTTATCCTGATTTCAAACCCCTGTGTGTGTGCAAAATTACACAAAGCTCATTTGCCCAGCCCCATCTCTCTCTACAAAACTCTTTAAGGTTTCTTTCTAACAAATGGAGATATAACAGCTACCAATAACATCAACCTTAATTACATTTCCTTTCTTTTTGTTGGAATAAAGTGATTTACTCTAAAGCCCAAGTAATTTGAGTTCTTATCAATTTATATTCTTTTAATTTTATTCCAGCTATAATGTTTGCCTCATGGGAGGTCAAAATTTAATTATAAGGGGAATGGCACAATCACTGTATTTAAGATGCCAGAAATATTTCTTTTTTTTTTCATCCATTGCTTGTCACTTTTATGTTACAAAGAAGGAATTTTCTATAGTTAGTTTCTGCCCAAAGGTAATGTATATTTTGTAATGGTTTGACTAAAGCTAAAATCAACTAACAATAAGAAAAGTTCACAACGCCTACTATAAACTTCTATCTATGTTTCCCATCCCCCTAAAACAGCACCGTAGGTAAAACACAAAATATCTAGATCAGATGTGACAAATTTAGGAACCCATAAGCCAGATCCAACTTGGAGGAGCTAGGAATTTGTCATAGAGGAGCTGGAAATTTGGGATTTGGATGAGCAAGGGAGGAGTTAATTGAAATCTGGGGTAGGGAACTCTATGTGCATGTTGGCAGCAGGGGATGAACAACTTCTGTGTCCCTCCCTCATCCTGATACACCCTGTTGCTGATGGACCTGCAGTCAAGATCTAGCCCAGGGAGGGTCAAGTGAGTTTGACATCTCAGATCTGATTTAAGAAGCTTGCTATGGCAATAACCAACACTAGTGCTTAGCGATGGTTATTATCATAACAAGCTTCCTCATTTTAATTTTTTTTCCAAAGGAAGCTAGTTTGTTTTGAATGAAATAGACTTAGCCTTTGAAAATGAAGTTCTATCAATAAAGTTTATAAATTGCACATACAGGCTTCGATTTAGAATCCATTGAAATCGATAGATAGTGTTGCTTAACAAAAAAAGATGAAGAGGCATTAATGGTTTGTCCCACACATCTTTTCCCTTCACCCTTCTAATGCTTCAAAGTGGCGGTGGGGTGAGCTTTAATACAATGCCCCTGCCACCATTTTAAGTGTCGGGGACATTGATACACGAGACATGAGAGGTTGCTGGAGGGTGGTAATTACCATGCTGTAGCAGACTCAATTAATCGAATCTGCTCTGGCACGCTGTAATTACAGCACATCAGAGAAGGCTCTGTGCTCGAGTACAGGCACCCGAGTTTCATCTTTTGTCCTTCCTAAGGGTACATACATTCCTTCTTCTGAGAGCAGCATACATAAGGAATTTGATGAAAACAGCTGGATTTTTTGACATATCACAGGGTTGTTCTTTTTTTTTTCCCATAAAAGGGGGATATTTATGATTTATTTTCACTAAGCCAGATATCAAGTCACAAAAATGAATTAAATGAAGCCAATAAGTTAAACAAATACTTTCAAGGTGAAATCTGGAAGAAGATGGGTTAAAACATTTTTAAAAATTGAAAAGTGTGTTTAATAACTTTAAAAGAATCCTACACTGATCAATCTCTCTCTCTCTCTCTCTCTCTGTCACACACACATGCACACACACACACGTAAATGTGTGTATGCGTGTTATACATTTACTTTAATCAGGACACAAGTGTTTTAGTGACAGGAAACAATAAAAATTATTCACAAAAGTAAACATAGCCATTGTGACAGCCAGTGATAGACAGACCTCCCTCCAAAGGTTATTCTGAGAAAAGCTGGCTTCATGGAGTACAAGCTACAATATTATGTACCTTCTGATTAAAAGCTAGCTGCACCATCTGGACACTGGATAGAGTACATGAACGTTTTAGAGAACTACATTTCATGACTACTCTGGGGTCAGAAGGGTGAATATTGCTAAGTATATCACCACAGATGTTAACACAGCAGCATGCAAAGCTTTGTGCTTAGGTTATTTCTTGATATGTTTTATGCAAATAATCCCTTCTAACAACAGTAAAATAAATTACTGTGACCAGTTGGACAAGTTTAAAGAGGCATTCCCTATGTGCCTTCTGAAACATTCTACTCAAGCATATTTGTAATTCTAACTAAAAGATCTTGTTTCATTATCATTCCAATTTGTGATAGATTTACTGTTTCCACTCTTTCAGCATACCTGCTAGTGCTAAACTTTCCAGTTCCAGCAAATCACTATAAAGCAGAAGGAAAAAGTATTTCTGAAATCAACTGATTGGGAACGAAACCTTACAAAACAAGGCAGTGGTACACTATGCTAGAAAATTACTGTCACTTCTCTATTCACATTGTCTGCTTCTGTAGATTTGAAACTCAGCTTCCAAATGAGTTTGAAAATTAATTTCACACATTTGACTCACTACAGTACATGTCCTATGGTCAATGACTAGTGTGATCGGAATACTCTTGTAATAAAACTTCAGAAGCAGGAGAGGTCTATTATTACAAATCGGAAATATAATAAGACAATGGGATCACTGTAATATTAATAATAATGTTTTGCACTTACACAGTGCTTTTCATGGGAGAATTGCTAAGTACTTTACAAATGTTAACTAATATCCATAACAATGCCAGAAAGTAACAAGTAATGTGGATATTCATTTCACATACATGGAAATAGAGCAATAGATAGGATGATAACATTTTCAGGCATGGATGTCTAACAAGAAGTCAATGGGAACAATTGTTTTCCAGCAGCTCTAAAACAAATCACAATTTTTTTGTGTCTAGAATTGATTTGGAAAATTTGCATTATCTGAGGATGACCCCATGAATTACTGCAGAAAAAAATGCAATTCCAGCCCAAGCAAGAAGTGAGATAAAGCATAGAGCTGTACCTGAAGTTCAACATCAAGTTATATCACAGACTGTGCAACAGGGATATTCCTATGCAAGCACTAAGAGATTGCTGGTGCTTTTTTTCTGGACCATTTTAGACACTTTTCTTTCTTTTTGTTTTTTCTAAAAGCTCAGTTTGTTTTCATCTTAAAAAGCTAAACAAATATCAGACTTAGGCTTAGTATTAATCCCAAACATGTGGCATAGTTGGTTGAATATCAATGCATCCTTGCAGCAACACATTTATAATAATTCATGATTTACATTCCTGAAATGGAATTGTACTCCATCCTTCATAAATTATAGATCATAATTTTAGTGACAGGGTTATTGGAGCAGATAGTGTTTAATTCAATACATTAAAAACCTATTATATTCCTGCATCATAAAGGGCAAATAATTGCTATGTTATTAAAACATGTCTTCCATTTTGACAGTGCTTAATGCCTTTTTTCTGAAATCAGTACAATGCTGTAATATTGACAGTAAAGCTAAAGGTTATATGGACAGGAAAATGTCATGCTTTAGCATTATACAACACAGAAAAGGTTTCCATTTATAGATTTCATTATCAACTGGATTTATGTTCAAAATGTCTAATCTGTCCTTTCTATGTGGGAACCCTGTGTTGACCTTCATTATCTTTAGGAGGATTTAAACTGTGTACAGTGTTGCCATTTAATCAGCTTTATTTTAGCTTTCCTAAAAACAGTCCAGAGGCTTATTGAGCTCCATTAGAAACCAAATTCAAAATGATGGATTTCCCATTTATTCCATTTCCTCTTAGCATGTCTTTTTTATATATTTAGAAGCTGTTTGATAATATATCCAATGCTTAGGTTTGCTTTGAACATAGACAAAACTGTCAACCCATGATCACCTAAAAAGCAGAGACCTGAAGTGTGCTTCTGCATGTTTTAAACACATTCATCAGAGATCTCCTACTGTACTTCTAGGAGCCAAGCAATATAAAAATGTGATCAAAGTGATTGATTCTCCTACAAAAATGAGCCTTAAATAAAAGGTATTTTATGAGATTACTCTTTCAGTGTAATCATAGCGTCTTATTACATGTAGTGAGAAGGTTTTGTCCAAGTATGTGCCTGCAGGCATTATTCTATTACCCTATTACCTGCTGAGCAGTACAAAACAAAAGGACTTGCTAAGATTTGTATTTATATCATTTCCTAAAATATTGTTTCTGGGAGGCAGTTCTCCAGAGATTGGAACTAAGTGCTATGTGCTAACTGGAAAGACAGAAGATAAAAGTACCCAGATTATTTGAACCAGGAGGTTTCCTTAAGGAATGATTCCATATATTCAAACCAAATGAAGATATACAGGTTTCCTTTGCTTTTTGCAGTACGTGCATTCCTGGAAAACTGTTAATAACTCAAATCCACATAAAGGAAACCCATTTTATAAGGTAACAAATGGGGATATGTTCCCACAGTGGTGAGGGAGGGAGTGGGGCTGAGGCTAAGGTAGGGACAGGGGAAGGGGTGCGGCACAGTCCAGTGGCTGCAGTCAGGTGGTGTCAGCTGCTCCTGGGCCTTCAGCAAGGAGCAAAGCAGAGGGAATCGTTAGTGGGTGCAGGGCACAGGATGGCAGGGCATGGCTCTTCCTGCTATGTGCACCCTGGGAGGGCTGTGGGCTGGGGGGCTGTGCCAGGTTCTTTCAGGGGGCGTGTGCCCCCAGATCAGTGTGTGGGACAAGAGCAGGCTGCTGCTGGGGCTGGTGGCATTGGACTCTTTCTGGCAGGATGGTTGGGCTGCACTGCATTCGGAGTGGGTGGTGGCAGTGCTGGGAGGGGGCTGAAGCCACCCAAAATTCACCATAGCCCCCATAACCTCCTCTCCCAGGGTGCACATCTTTTTACACCCAACATTCGGCTTTTTACACAAATTTTGGGCATACAAATGTCCATTGCATAAGAACGAATTTGCATATACAGAACATGCATAAGGTGAGGGAAGCCTATATTTATGAGTGCAAGTAGGGAAGACATAGGAGGAGACTCCAGGAAGTCATCCCATGAATTGTCCGAGCTCCTAAAGTGGCGTAGAAAGAAATCTGAAGAAATGTTATGCTAACATCAATACCCGGCAGAATCAAGCACTGAATCATCCCCAATGGCACCATAGCATACAACAAGGCATTGAATATTTCAAGCAAACTCGCTTCACGATGGAGCCCAATAGGTGAGAGAGAAAAAAGCCCATGCCAGGTGTGCAACTAAGGGTGCAATGGGATCTGATGCACGATCCCTGCAATTATGCTTCCTCTCATGCCACACATGCATGGAAGGATATGTGATTGTGGGACCAAGCATCAGATCCCATCATACCATATTGCAAGTACAGAAGACATCAGCTAATCCAGGCTTCCAGCTGTGAAGGTATACGGTGAACCTCTGCAGCTGGAAACTGCCAGATGATTTGACATCATAACTGCAGAAGTGTGCCATGGGCTCTAGAGGCAGGGAACCCTGTCAACTGATCCAGGATCTCTGCTGCAGGGGTGTTCCATGTGTCCCCACAGCTGAAAGCCCCATCAATGAATTCACACTTCCAGCCCTGGGGAAGCATTGGATTGAAGTCAAGGGCTCCAGTGCACCCCTGTAGCTAGAAGCATAAGCTGATTGCTACTCACATCTTTGGGGGCATATCAGAGCCCTTAACTCTAATGGGCCTCTGAGGCTGGAGTGGCAATCAACTGATTGGTACTCTCAGCTTCAGGAGTACATAAGAGTCAAGGGCTCTCATGTGCTAGGGAGGCTGGAAGCCCCAATCAGCCTGGCTGCATGTTCCGTTAATGGAGTGATAGGAACCAGCCATCAAGTTATTACAAATTTTTGTGCAATAATTGCATTAATTTTCTGTAATAATTGTCTAATAATCCCATTAATGTGTGGCCAGGTCACTACTTAAGATGTAAGTAACTGGTTAATCATGCCATAAGTATAATGTGTGCCAGGGGCCAAAGGAAAGAGCTGTGACCCAACTTCACTAAGATCTACTCCTTCCTCCCAGAAGTATTTGCCACACATTCAGTCAAGTATGAAGATCTTAAGTCAGCCTCCTCAGCCATGGGAACTCACTAATGACTTCCCTATTTACTGGAAGACTGTCTTCTTTGTGTTGAGGAGCTGCTAACAATGGTGATGATGATGACAATGGTCTCTATCAGAAAAGTGCCATTGACTTCAGTAGAGTATATACCAGATGGGAATGAAAATCATAATTATATTTAAAATGTACTTTATTACAAACATTTACAAACAACTTATTAATATGGAGTCTGGTAAGTGATGCATACAATTCAAAAAAAGAAACAAAACAAACAAAACCTTATTTGCAAGTGGTCTTCCAAGTAGATAGAATAGTAATCCTGTTTCATATACTACAATCAGAACGAGTGCATGGGTAAAATTTTGAAAAATGTCTCAGTAAATTAAAAGACAAAAGTCCCATTTTCAGAAATGTTTTAGGTGCCTAACTACTCAGTGTTTAAGACTTTGGTAGTTTTGTGTATACCCCAAAACAAATACTTTGTCACCTACAGAAGCATAAGAGTTCATGTAGTCAAAATACTTTTAAGTAGCTTTTGAGTTGGGTATTTGAATATCCAGTTTTTGGACTTAGACACCTAGGATAGTTATGGATTTGGCATTAATTCACTTAGATGCTTTTGAAAATTCCATCCTAACTGCTAAAAATACACAGTCTCATCTACTTAAGGTAAGACACCAGTTCCTACAGTTTGGAGAGAACAAAATTACACCATGCTTTACCAGGTTAGAATCTTGCCCACCATCTTGTGATTGTGTTTTAATGTGGTAGTGTCATCTTTCATCACTATTCTGTTCTGCATCATTTGTACATGGAACAGAAGCAGCACTTCCTTTTAATGAACAACAAATGTGCGTAGTCATTTGACCCATGGAGATCTTTCCAACCAAAATATGTACAAGAAAATACATTCCACAGTGTAGAATCTCACTATCACAGGAATGTCTTTTAACTTAAGAATATTTTTTTCCCTCTCAGAAAGATGAAAGATAGGTTTCCAGGCAACTTGATTAAATAATCTAAGATGTGGCTAATGATGTTAGCCTCAAGCCGGGTAAAAGACAATAGATATGAGCCTTATAAACTAACTAAAATAGATATATAGAGAGCAAAAGCATTTTCATTCACCTGCAACTCTACAAATGTTATATATGACATCACTTGCTTACAGTTCCCCTCTGCTGTCTACGTTGGAAAGATGAAGCAATCTCTGTGTATAAAAATTGAATGATCTGGCATCAGCTGCAGAAAGAAACAAAGGTCTGTGACAAAACACTAACCTCCCTGGACTTTCCATCACTGACCTCTGGACTGCTGTTCTCAGCCAGTAAAATTTGAAGAAACCCCAGTTTGAATAGTAGAATTAGGAACAAGAAAACATTCATAGACTGGATTGTATTGAGTATGTCTTAAAAGGGGAATACAGATTTTTATTCCATTACTTTGATATGCTTTTATGACCCCCTTGTTCCTATAGATTTTTTGCTTGTTTGCCTCTTCCATTACTGCCCCTCTTCCTCTTCCTCTCCGTCCTCCAGAGGCAATGCATAGGGAGTGCACATGCATCTCCTGAGTGTGTCAGTGCACCCCCTGCAAAAAGGTGCTGGCGACACTGTTGGAAGTGCCTGCAGGCGGTCCCCACTTGCTACCACACCACCGACAGCATCTGCGGGCAATCCATAATTGTGCTGTTGGCCACTGCCAGCACTGCTGATGGCACCTGCGGGTGGTTGCCGACCCCTGGTCAGTGCTCACCACCAACCCTCTGCCACCAACAGTGTTGGTGGCATCTGCGGAAGGTCTGCACTTACCGCTGCTGGGCTCCCGCTACCGCCGCTGCGCTTCTGCCACCACGGGTGCAGTCATACCCCTCCAGCCACTGGCGGCACATACCATTCATACCCTCCTTCCTTTCCATTTTTGTATTCAAATCACTTGTTCCATTTTATACGCTTATGCTTGGCTTTTTACGGCATCTGATGAAGTGAGCTGGAGTTCAGAAAAGGTTATGTTTTATATATCTTATTTAGTTAGTCTGTAAGGTACATACCTATCCTGCCTCATGCTTGAATACTCTGTTTTCTTTTGTGCTAACTAAACAGTCTTTTTTTTAAAAACTAACCATGGGAAACTTAAAACTTAGGTAGGCATCCATTTCATGAAACTTGTCTCAGTTCTTGAGCAAAGTTTAGATAACTTATCTTTTCCCATGAGTTAGAAAGATACATTAAAATAAAGTATTGCACTATTCCCCGATTTACTGTATTAGACGTTCAAAACTATACATACATTAGAATGATTTCTGCTGAGAGAACAATTTAGAGGAATCACAAATAATACAGAAATATCACTCTGTAATCCTTGTGCCTTGAATTCACATGTTTGAATCCAACAAGGTTCCATAGTGAACATAATTAATTGTTCAATGGCTTGTGTAAAATGAACTTGAGGTTAATTCATTGCCCAGTCTACAAATGTTTCCAGTGTACTAATGGAGGCCTCACTTAAACACATGCTATTTTTCCATAAAGGTGACTGAGCTGAACCGTAGGAGATGTCTCTCTCTAACTCCAGGTCAGGGAAATAACCAAATACGTTACAGAATGTACATAATCATTAATTCTATAGCATGCTGGATTTTGTATAATTCTTTCTGTGTTTTGTGATTATATTAAACTAACACCTTCCTGAAATGCTACATTTCCTGTTAAAAATAAATGTAACATAAGCAACGGTCACATGGAACTAAAGAGATGTAAAATACCTAATTTCAGCCATAAAACATAACTCTGAGTTGAGCTCACCATGTATCTGAAAGTCTTTGTTTATTTTAATATTTGAGTACTGATGAAACAGTATTTAGAATCAGTGTAAGACTCCCATTTATTGTAACTGGAAAGAAATCATGGCCCTACAAGAACTGTCACGTTTTCTTCTTCAAGGAGTCTAGATAACTTAGGCTGCTTTTTGACCGTGAGCAAATCATTTAAACATTCTGTAGTTTTGATTTCCTTCTATGAACATAGTTTAAAAGATGAGTGCTGAAAAGCTTTTTAATCGCCTTAACAATGCTCATATGATAGACACTATTTAAGTGAACAATAGTACATTCTACTAGTACAACAGTTGAACCGCCAATATCAAATACTATTTCATAGTAGTTAGAACTAAGCAATTTTAAGTTAAAAAAAGCAGTAGTTGAATCAACCTTGTTGCAAAATTTTAAGTTTATAATGACTTTGACAGCAGGATTAAATAATCAGAGTACACAGCACTCTCTTCTTTTTCTCTTCAGCCAACCTCTGACATCCCAGAAGTCTCATTTGTGAAAGAACATTACATTGCTGATTTTGCAGCTTGCTTGTTTTATTCACTAGAGGTCAGGGTTGTGCTGGAAGATATACAGCCACTGTACAATAATGATTCACATTAATTAATCACCATGTGACACAGCGATAGAGGCAGGAGGTTGATATTAATTTCACAAAGGATCAGGAAACTGCTATGATGCAACAGTTTTCAGAGAAATTAGTACACTGATCTGAAGAAGATCTCTCAGGTACCAGGGAAATATGTAATGTCCTCAACAACAACAAAAAAGAAAAGAAAAGAAAAGAAAAGAAAAGAAAAGAAAAGAAAAGAAATAACGTATCTCCATTGCAGAACAACAAATAGAGAAGTCATACATGGAAGAAAAAGTTAAAAAGTTGTCAATTCTGGAACATCCTGAGAGGTGCGAAATTTGAGAAGCTACAGCCTTTGTGATAAAATATCTTATAAACCAATCAAATCTGAGAATAAGGGAAGCCTTCATTTTAAGTAGGAATAACTTACATTTAACTATGTTTTGATTATACCACATTTCAGGAGACCTATTTCTGGTGTCTTTAAGTGTGTGTGTGTGTGTGTGTGTGTGTGATATTCAGTCTCTCTTTTACTTACATTTTCAAGTCAATGAAAAATAATATTAGAATATTAGAGGGATGGGGGGAAAAGTTTACATTGGACTTCCCTTCTGCTTTTTATTTTAAATTTCTGATTATAGACTAAATTTTAACCAGTTGTGGCTTTATAGGTCATTGGAGTCACCTGGGTTACACTTGGCAGTATGATTTTTCTTTCTGTAACATTTTGCTTTCATGTGTGCATCATAGTAAACATAGGATCTGGTTCATTATATTCATATATTAGAAAAGTTTTGATGATTTAAGTTTTAATAGTTTTAATTTCCTGATTTCATGAGCCTTCTTAGACCTTAAGGGTATTGTCAAATTTTCTGCTACCTTAACCAAGCCAGTTCTGACCCATTAGTTTTATAGACACAGATGCTAATTAAAGATGTGTTTTATAGATCAAATTTATATTAAAAAATCACATTTTTTATTGTAGCAGTCACTAAAAGGAACAGTTTTTGATTCTACATTTTTTCTATATTTTTCTTTAAATAAAGTTAGTGTTTTAAATCTCTTCCATGTTCTTCCTTGACTCCTATCTGTGTCTCATCTTCCACTTGTTCATCATAGTTACTTTTTTGTCTTTTTTCACCAGGATCTGGGGGACATTTCTTACCAGTGCGTCCCAAAGGATGACAAGATCAAATGGTTATACATTCCTGCAAGACCATTTCAGGCTGGACATAAGGAATAATTTATTTACTGTCCGAGTCCCCAAGGTCTGAAATAGCCTGCCATAGGAGGTGGTTCAAGTGCCTACTCTGAATGCCTTCAAGAGAACTTTGGATGTTTATCTTGCTGGGATCCTATGACCCCAGCTAACTTCTTGCCCCTGGGGCAGGGGGCTGGACTCGATGATCTTCTGAGGTCCCTTCCAGCCCTAATGTCTATAAAATCTATGAAAATCTGTGAAATGTATGTGAATCTGATTTCCATGTTGTCTTTTTCACTTATATTGACATTTTTCCTTCCACCTTCATCTTCTTATTTGTTCTCTTTCCCATAACCCCTTACCTAATTATTCCAAACAGCCTCAGGAAACAGAGGAAATCTGGAGTTACATTATCTTCTGTGGTAAACTGATGTACCTCCATTCACTTCAAAGCAGTTTCATCAGATAAAGACTCAGACTAGGATGTATAGTATATTCCTAAATGTCTGAGAACCCCATAAACTATACACAGTGTAGACATTCTGTATATAAAGTTGATGTCATATAGATAGGATGCTTAAAGTAGTACCACAGCCAAGATCAGACAGCCAAGGGGACCAATTGAGCTGATAAAATAAAAGTTTCTATAGTTGTTATCTCATGTTAACAGGCCCAAAGTTCACTATCCACTTGTAATGGTAACAGAACATAAGAACATCTCAAAAGGCAATGTACTGCTAAGGCCAAGAGCATCACTGTGTTTTGACAATATACAGTCCTGGAAACCACAGCAGCATTGCCAACGATCCTGTGTATCAATATAGCTACATTTGAACAGTCCACTAGATCTGTAGAGAAGAATTCTACTTCACTTGCCTTGCCCAAGCAACAGTTTGGTTATTCCATGTATCAGTGCCCTATCACTACCTAATGATACTACATGATGCTGTGTCCTGTTTACTTCTTTTGCCAAATGATACCCTAAATGTCATCCAGATGATATGTTTCCCTCCCTACTTCATCTTACCTTATTGTTGCTCATTTTTTCTCTCCACTCATCAAGACATCTGCTGTTTGTTCTGTTTTGCAGAGTACCACAAATTATCTGCCTGTATATTCCTGTATATTGACTGGCTTTCTTGCATGCATACCAGCCTCTGGCTTCTTTACTATTCATTCCATCCAGGAAGAGCACACACCAGGTGTGTCCTCATTCTGACAAAGGGTATTTGTACCTGAACACTCGCAAAGAAGAATTTTTCCAACTATTTAAGTTGGTCTAATAAAAGATATCATATTTACCAAAAAACCTTGTCTGCCTGTATATTGGTATTATTGCACTGATGTGAAAATGCTTTGCACAATTTTAAATCATTGGTCCCTTGTTTAATATATGCAGTGCTTGAAAATATGTAGATATTTTTAATATTATAATATAATTTTAATATTGTAAATATGTGCTACCTGAACCAGTAGATAGAATATTGATTTTGTCTGGACATGTATTTCGCAATGTTTTTGGTTGCTTCACTATGCCATTCTTGCAGTCATGCGAGGCCTGCATTCCTGCATTATCCTATGTATCTGATGAATAACAGTGGCTTCGCTGTATTTCATACTTCCTTGATTATCTATCAACAGGCTTGAACATTATACATGGCCTAACACATCTGTATCTCTCATTAGCATTTCTCTTGTAGGCCTGGCACCTGTGCTTAACATATCTACTAACAAGAGCTGGGATCAAAATATTTCTGAAGGACTTCTGAAGCATTTCTAACCTTTATCCTAAGTCAAATCAGCCTCTAGCAGGATGAGGAAGATGATATAACAGTCACTTGCACCCTTACAGGTCCTGCTCAGAACAGTGTGACTGGATCCAAAAGCTGGGAACTCCTGCGTCTGCCCTTCATCATCTGCAGAATCATTACAATACAGGACAAGATATTGTCTTTAACTATGTTGCATTTTATGGCCTTCATACTTCAATATACATTTTTATAATTGTACAAAGGACCAAGCAAACAGACATCTGTGCTCCTTTTTGTGCCACAAACTCCCCAAATTTGTAGCCATGACAAAGGTGGTATTAATTTGTACTGCTATTTAGTAGTGGATATCTATTTGCTTTGTGGCCCACATTCTCTAATTGCCTTGACGTCATGCTCTTGGCTTGTGAGAAGGCACAATTCTGAGCAACCCTGGAATGCAAGATTGGACCCCTCAAGCCTTGAAAGCATCTGCCTGGCTTTCCCACTTGCAGAGACATGCCTCTGGAGTTCACAATGGCATATCTCTGCAATGAAGAAATCCTCCAGAGATTCCCCAGGGAACATCTCTGGAAGTGGGAAAATTAGACTCTCCCTACTTACAGAGATGCAGCTTGGAGATCCTGAAGGAACATATAAGCAAGGAAAGCTGGGGTTTCCCATTTATAGGGATGCACCCTGGGTAATCTTGAAGAGTGTTTCTGGAAGTGGTTTTCCCCGCTTACAGAGACAAGTGCCAACCCATTTCATTTGGCGATATCTATTCCTAGCCTGAGTCCTGCTTCCCAGATGTGTTGGTCTTAAAGGCTTTTAGTCAGAATTAACTACTATCAAAATCAATGGCAGTCTTTCCATTATATTTACTGAAAGTTTCATATGACCCTTTAGGCTCGACACACATTTTAATGTAGCAGCTGTTATCTTTGTGTTCCTTAGGCAGGTGGTGGAGGGAGATGGATGAAAAAACTGTTTTTTGCCCTGGTCCCAATCTCAGACTTCTTAGTGTTCAGCTTAATTATTTGATGGTGACACCTCTTTCTGACAAGTGTATTTTAAGGACTTTGTGTAAGAAACCACGTCTGCTATCATGAGTGACTGGTGCCTCCTGAATTTGGGGGGCCAACGGCCCTGTCATGGGAGGCACCAGCCCTACTGACAGCATCAGTGTCAGCTGTCAAGGGGGGGGGGTGCCGGCCCTGTTGGGGGGCACGTGTACCCCTGTGCACCACCTATCAGTCGCCTATGTCTGCTATTATAGTAATAAGAGGTAAGGTAGTGTTCTGTTCTGCTTTAAAAAGGGATAGAGATAGATGTTTTTGTTTCCTTGAGTCCACAAATTCAGAAGAGAAGAAAATGACTGAATTCACATTAAAATTCTTTTGTACAACTCAAGGATCAGACATTCATGCTATTGCCAGCCAACTACAGGTGCTACATGACAATAAGAGTTATGCTTTTTGGAACACTGATCTGGCAAGACAGCTGCTAGCCAAGATTAAGCCTGAGGTCTTTTAGGGTGGCTTAAAGATTGACGAAATGTGGCCTTTGAGAAGAGTTTTCTATATAGTGTATTGCCTTATCTTAAATAGCTGCTGTTGTTTTGAACTAGAACTTGAAATTATAATTAAAAACATTAGTTTTCACTGGGATTTTTTGTCTTAGAGCTGGTTTCAGCAAAGTATTTTTTAACTTGTTTTTATTAATTTGCATGTTCAAAGGCTTTATTCCTAATGGAATGCATAGACTTATTTCTGCATCCTCATATGGACATAATCTCCTTTCCCACAATCATGAAATAAAGGAAGCATTAGTTGTAAGGGGACTGTATTTAGGTAAGCCTATAGGAACATTATAATAACACATCTTATGATTAATATTGTTTATTGTATATACGATATATGAAACAGAGCTTGAATTACTTAACACACAACTATTTGAGTTCAGGAATTAACTAATTCAGTGTAGCAGTTAAAGCCATGTCATTACTAATGATTTTATATGGAGGCATAGTGTTTCCTCCAATGTGGAAACAGGATGTGTAAACTCAAAGGGAGATTTGTGTGGTTTTTTTTTGGGGGGGGGCAGGCCAAGAGAGGGCAGTTAACATGGCTGGAACTTTTTAAACAGAGGCTGGCAGGTGGATGGGGACTCCTGGATACAGGCCTATTCACATGCACAAACTATATGAGTGCATGCTACCAAGCTGGAGTGGAAGGGGACATGGAGATTGAATATTTTACTGAATATTTTGCAGGGTGACTTTTAAAGAAGCAGAGGGTTTTAAAATGTCTGATTTCCTGGCCATGTGTATAGAGATTCACAGTCCATTATGTGCATATAAAAAAGTTTTAAGAAGGGGCAGTCTTGAGGGGCTGAAACCAATGGGTTCCTATAGACATGCTCAATCACATTCTAATTAGAAGGTGTCAGAGTAGACTTGATTAATTGAGTCTGCTCTGCATTCTAATTAGAACACTCCAGGGTCACTGCACTGTCATGTGTGTTAATCCCCACGCATGTCAAAGAGCCTGTAGGGGTGCTTTATCTAAACCTCATCGTTTGAGCTTTATATAAAGCATCCCACAGCCATTTTGACATGACAGTGAGCTGTTTTAATTAGAGCTGCTGTCTGGGAAGTACTCTAATTAAAATCCCCCCTCCCCCACACCTCCTCCGAGCATGTGTATAGGCAGTCAATGGTTTTTAGAAACCATAGGGAAGTAATGGAAGCCATGAGGCTGAGGGACTGTGTCACCCCTATGGGACATTTCCCTACAGAAGTCAAAGAAGGAGTGGGAAAGTGACACAGACATAAAGCTGGCAGGGGAACTGCTGACTTAGCATGGATGATGGCTTAAGGCATACTGCCAGTGAGAGTATGCATGGTACTCATATAAGACTCCTGGGTGTCAGTAAGAAATGTGTGTGTTTCAGGGGATAGAAGAACCTATAACCCATGTGTTCTGGCACTTTTTTTTCACAAAAAGAGCTTGGTGTAAAGTGAACAAATGATTGGGCAAACTGTAGTGTACAAAGGCCTTCAGGGAAAATATGGTTTTATATGGGCTGATCCATAAAGAGCCAAAAGCAATTTTAAAGGGACACTTTTAATCTGTTTTAAAATGAACCAGTGGAAGGCATGGAACCTTCTGTTTTTTACATACCTATTTGTAGCAGTCAAAGATTGTCTGAAATTTGGATGGAGTGAACAGAGATTTTATAGCTTCCAGGATCAAGAAAATGCTTGGATAGGAAAAAATAGAGAAATAAATGGAAGAAAAAGGATTGAGGACTTTATTTATGGAGTATATTGGGACCAAGTTTCAACAGATGGAAGCAAAGGAATGAGATTTACAGATTTTTAAAAAGGAAAAACAAATGCATAATGTTTGAGATGTTAACTTTTACAACACTCACCAGGATGTGGGTTTTATGCTTTTATGTATTTAATGTGATCAGGAACAGTATTTTAAAGGCTTTAAGTATATATTTTACTGAGGATTTTAAGCTTTTAAATCACCTATTTATTGTCAGTGTTACTTGTACAGAGGTATTGGTCCTTACTGTGTAGGAAGAGGTGGGATATAAGAGAAGGCCAAGTGGAGTGCCAAATAGGGATGTACCCATAGTGGTACACTATGAAATACAATCTAGTCACGGCAAAAATTACATTGGGAATGCTGTCATATTTAAGAGTGGCAGAAGACACCAAGTTATGGCAGGAGGGTCACATGGAAAAGATGATTCGGTGGATAAAATTAGGGACATGTATGGGGAGTGGACTCAGACATGAGTAATTTTAAATGAAGACTCGGAAAATCCAGGCAGGGTGGAGCACCTCCACCACTAACTGCAATAGGGCCATACTGTGCCATGATCTCTTTTGGACAACCACGAGGCGCAGCAAGTGCAGGGGTACCAGATGTCTAATTGCATAGAAAAAGTTTGTTTTAAGTATGGGGAGAGGGGATACACCACTAATGACTGCAAAGCAGCCCGCAGGTGTTACTTTTGGGGAGAAGAGATGCGCATCTTTAGTTCATGCCCCAAGTCCTTTGCAAATAGAGTTTGGATTCCAGGATGAGGATGCAAAGAAATATTGACAAGGACTGTAAATGGAAACATAAAGTTGAAGAAAGATTAGTTGTTTCCTATATTTGTAATAAAAGGAAAAGGGGAGAGATAAATGCCTTCTGGTTTCTGTGCTCTCTGGTTTGCCTGCTTCCTGACACTGGTTTCAGCTCTGCTCTTAGACTCTGGCTTTGGATTTTTCCTTGGATCTCTTTGAGTTTCCTGACCCATCCTGGGTATGTTCTTGCACTTCGCTTTGTGGATTATATCTTTGGGCTGGTAACTCCACAACTGATTACCAGACTCTAACCCTGGCATGTGTTTTGGACTCTGCCCCTGGATTTCCTTCAGGCCTGGTAATGTGGTTCCCAAACCCTGACTCAGCCTTTGTTCCCTACCATTAGGCAAGACTACCTATGTCCAAGTCCCTAATAGGTCTTGGTCCCAAGCTAGCTATAAGAAAATGCTGAAGAGAGGTGTGTGTCTAAAATCCTATTTCTGTGCTGGACTTGGATGCCAATGGCATTCCTTCCTACACAGTTTAGTTTTTTGAATTATGATTCTAAATCCAGACTGCCCTTCTTGCAGAATGGGTCACTGTTTTTTGAAAACAAAAGATTAGAAAGTTAAGAAACAGCAACCTGTATGATAAAGAAACAAGGAAGTTCACCATAATGCCATCCTTTGCTTCCATAGAATTTGATGTAATCCCTTTCTTCTGATTCTAAGGCATGCAAAGTTACAAGCAAAAAACTTCCATTCACCCTTGAAACATAATGAAGTCTGCTATGGGTAAAATTAGACACCTTCTATAATATTTTTAATTTAATTAGTTTGCACCAGGGACAAATATCCAACTGGAGATCAGCTGATAGAAGAATGTATTAAAAAGAAAGGTTGTATTTTTACTAACTTTCAGCAGCGTAATAAGAGACACAATCCCCAAAACTGAGAAAAAAGGATTGTTTTATGGTTGTCAGTATTGAAACTCAGTTTGGCTCCAAATCCCATCTGTGTTATATGCTTGTTGTAATGGATATGGGTGGACAGCACCCTTCAAAAACCCAAACTCAGATTCCCCCCCTTTTTTGGTCACCTCATTTCATGCTCTTTAAATAGACTTCCTCTATTAAGAAATTTAGGATTGCTTCTTGTTCACACTAAAATATCCTTAACAAGTTCTTTTAAAATATTGTGCTCACCATTCGAAGTAAGTATGTACAACAAAATAAATAAAAACGAAATACATTCATTGAAGGCAACATTCCCAAAGTTTAATGCCTTTTATTGCTCATTTATAGCATTAGATGTGCAGATTTGGGACTCAGTAGAAAATTGTTTCATTTACCTGAGTAAAAATTTGGTCTTAAATATTTCATACAATCTCTATAAAAAGTCTTTACAGCAGTGAATTAAATTTTGAAGAAACAGCAATATATGTTTGAAAACATACGCAAGCAGGTTAACGAGTATGTTAATTAAATGAGTTTCAGTCACTTGTTTACACCACAGCACAATATACTATGAAGAAATCCGAAAGTCTCTCTAAAAAGCCAGTTCTTTTGCATCATTTGATTAGCATGGAAGGGGATATATTTGCCAGTGGAACAACTTTGCTAGTCTATTATCTAAGAAGTTCAGTGACTGACAAAGAAAATGTCACTGATTATTCATCTCAATTCAAGATAAACTTTAGTTGCTTCTGAACCGATTCAGTCTTTCAATGTACTGGCTAATTTTAAAGATCACACGAAATGAGGATAGCTCTGAAGGATTTATGTCAAAGGCCCAACATAAAAGTTGATTGAGATAATTCTTCCCTTGCAGAAAGGAACATGAATGAGGGTTTTAAAAAGCCAAGATCATTGCACAGCAGTCTTTTGACAACCTGCTATTGATCATGAGTACAGGACCATCCGTTTCAGACTTTGACCTACTGCCAGCAGCAATCCAAAAATGACTTCAAAATATTCTTGGCACTATTCATTGCTCTGAAGACAAGTGATTTTCTAAAAATAAATGCATGAGGATGATTATACCTGCCATGACAAATTTCTACTTTTAAAACCACAGATCTATCCTGTTGGTCCTTTTTCCTTTTCAAATGTGTACCAGAAGTCATCCAAATTCTATCTCAGAATATTTTCTTCAGGAGGATCCCCCAGGAGTCACTCTTTTCTGCCCCATGCTCTATATTCACTAATGTCAGGGCCTGCCAAAATATGGAGAGAGAGAGAGAGAGAGAGAGATTATTGCTTCCAAGAAAACATGATTTTCTTTCCCAGGTTATAATACCTAGCAATCAGATTTTGAAAAGTATTTAGGCATCTAAATAGGTTTATATGTGCCCACTGGGATTTTCAAACATGCTTCAATAAATTAGAAGCCTAACTCCCATTGAAGCGACTAATATACAAAGTAAAATATACTTTGACACAAAATGTATCAGCTACTGCATTTTGGCCACATTTAAAAATTAAATATTATTTGCTCATTCATAAGTCTTCTCTGAATCTTTGGGACTGCAGGCAAAGATACTGAGTAATAGTGGTGTCTACAAGTCTTCTAGATCCTTCTGACATTGTGTCATTTGTATTCAGGCCTTTAATCTTGTTTTCATATGCTTTTATAGACTATCTTTCTAAACCAGTAGCTTGGTAATATTCCTGCTGTTGGTGATAGGTCATGAAAATCCTAAAGCTGTAGTTAAAATTCGCAAACATTTTTTGTCATGAACTATTTTACCCTGTATATATGTTTTGCTTTAGGGCAGTTCAAAAAATGATAGATGCAAAATCTATAATACACCTAAACTGCATTTTAGTCTTGTTTTTTACATTTTCACATCTCAGGGAGGTTTCTTTCAATAAAGACATGTATAATAAGGATACTATAAGGATGTTTGGGGGGGTTCATAATTTTTTTTGGACACTTTCAGCACTGTAAATAATTCCTTATCTCTATCAAGGTCACAATAGACTATTTTCTTCTGAAGTTTACCAGTCTGCAAAGGATTTTTTCATTTTTCAAAGTGTATTTTATGCTTAAAATAACCTGCTTCATGCTCTCCTGAGAAAGGATGGCTAAGGCAGAACCCTTTTGATTTGCTTTTCTGCTCAGATCGCCTTTTTATGGGTATGAGTCAAAGCCCACTGAAGTCAAGAGAGCATTTCCATTGATTTTAATAGGCTTTGCCCTTACTTGGATTAAACATTTCCCCTTCCTTCCATACTAGTAAGGTCTTTTCACCTGATTATGCTTGTTTGTGACTGATTTTTATTGTTGCTTTTCTATTGTAGGTTTGGAGAATAGGTTTTGTGGCTACATATATAACGTCACCGTAGGGCAATATGTAGACACCCCCCCAGAGTTATACCTTAGGAGCCTGAATCCATTGTCCAATGAAACCAAGAGTATCTTTCCATAGAATTCAATGGGCACTGAATCAAGCCATAAGGCTACTTGTTCTTATTTCATGATGCTAAATAAAACATAGTAGGTCTAGGGTTACTTTGTAGAAATGTGTATCCAACAATTTTGAGGTAGGAGAAACATTTAACCTTTAAAACTGGTATATCGCTCTTTGCCGAAGAGAAAGGCAGTCCAAAAATATCCATGTAACTACAAGATCTCATGAATTTTAAAACATCAAGCTCAAAATACATCTGAAATCTTATTCTATAACTTCAGGTATAAGCTATTATTTTTCAAGTGTTCAAAATATGCATATACTTTATTTGTAATAAAACAGTGCCAATGATCCTATGATCAGCAGTGTAGTTTATCAGACATATAAATTAAGTAGGTTTTCCCCTGTTGATAAATTAGATCAAAAAGGATGATCTATTCTTCAGATAGCAGCAAAATGGATTATCGCAACTTCAAATACAGATTATCGCTTGAAAGGGATGCTTCCTAACTCTAGCACTGTTAATGATACACAAATCCTAAATTAAAGGCAAAGGGGTCAAAAGGAATTAAGGAGTCATGAGAAATGGACTAATTATATCCCAAACTTGATATTCAAAATTGTGAAATGTGTAAAAAAATGTATATGGCTCCCATAGGACAATCTCTGCATATTTGTTTCCTGTGATTCTTTTGTTTTATTTAGAATAGTATGTCTGCAGGGATTTAAAGAGAAAAAAAATAACTCAAATTTATGAAGTTTTTTTTTACATAAAGACTTTCTTAGTATTAGAGAATGTATTTAAAACACATATTTATGAGAATTGCTACTTCTAACTGACACTGGATGCATTTGGTGATGCAGGTGAGAGGTAAGGGATGTTATTTTGCCACAGCAGTTGTTGTACAGTATCCCAGCCACTGGCATGGCCATCTACTTCTGACCACATATAAAGTGTATGAATTTTATTTTCTTCTTTAGACATTTG
Organism: Crocodylus porosus; assembly: GCF_001723895.1. Taxonomy (NCBI): domain Eukaryota; kingdom Metazoa; phylum Chordata; order Crocodylia; family Crocodylidae; genus Crocodylus; species Crocodylus porosus. The sequence continues at coordinate 7,973,306 of NW_017728907.1, forward strand.
ACCAACTTCCTGCCGGTGACACTGAGGTTCTCAGTAATTATTGTCTTAGTCCTCAACCTCATATTGTGGGGTAACTGGGAGGAATCTGCAGATTTCAATAGCTAAGTGTCATATGTGTAATTTAAGCAAGACATTGGGAACACTTTCAAATGGTAAGGTCAATTAGATTCTGGAACATTTTGCCAAAGAAAATCATTGAGTACCTTCCCTTGAGGCGTAGAAAGGTAAGTGCAGTAGAGAGCATTTAATGGCTTAGTGTAGCAGAAAATCTTGCATCACTGGTAAGAGAAAGACTAGATGATGTATGGTTACCCTTCCAAAATTAACTTTTAACATAGAATGTAGAGTATTATGGCAAAAAGAAAACTTTTTAAAAAAGAAGCATCAGCATCTGCATTCATTAAAAGCATATAGATTGAGTTAGAAATTTAATAATCTTTTAAGGTCAAATGAAGGAATTAGGAAATTTTGCTCTCAAAATATTCAATAAAAGGGATTTTTTTGTTTTTCTGTTTTGTTTTTCTTTCCTTTTTAAAAAAAATTGCTAAATGTGCTTCAAGACAGACACATCCAAAGTAATATCAGTCAGCATTATTCAGGGCATAGTGACCATTAATAATTGTGGGGAATCAGGGAGACTTGCATGGGAAAAAAAGACTGTAGATGATCTAGTTATTCTGATTACAAGGAAAACCTACACACACACACACACAAACCCAGAAACCTATTTAAAATACTACAACATTTGCTATCAATAGTTCAACACAGTGATTCTCTTTTAGAGGATACAATATGAAATTTCTAAAGGTGTTTTTTTGTTTTTTCATATGCACATCTAAAGAAAGAAAGAAAGACTTTTTTTTTTACTTCTAACTACTTTATTCATGGGTTCGGGGTACAAAAAGTTGACTCCTCTGGGGTCCAGGTCCAATACACAAAGCAAAGACAAACAAATTACCATCAAACCAAGAACACCGTATCATTATATTCATTGCATCATACCATGACAGACACATTTGCTGTATTACATGTTGTTTCTCGCATGCCGTTATGCAGTAGGGACACCAGCCACACAGTCCTATAGACCAAAGCCCTCTATAAAGAAATGATTCCTACCCTGCTCTATCCAATCATACATGTGACAACACCTTCAACTTCCCACACAAAGAAAAAAGCAAAAAGCAGCATGGTGAGGCCCCAAGACATGGCATTAGCTGGGAGTTCACAGTCTGACACTGAGCCTGACCGGTCACCCAGACCGGCCATGACATCAGAGTATGTATTGAAGATGGCAGTTCTCCATGTGGCACAGCACTCCTTCAAGGGCCCAGCATGCCTCAAAGGTGGGCACTGCCTGCCGGGACACAGAGTGCTCAAACTCTAGCAAGAGGCATGCCTGCATCAGGAGGCTGAAAAGCCATAGAGCAATGTCTGTGTCAGTCCTGGCAAGCCAGTTGTAGTGACTCTTGAGGATGGCCATCTTGGCCTGACCCAACAGAAAGCTGACACTTATACATGTGGCTTCAACTACACATATAAAAATTCCCACTGAGCCAAAAGTGAACTGTGAAAAAGTTATATAGAAACATTATAGGAGGTCATATAAAAGAGAGAGGGAATGCCTACCTTACTTTAAGGTAGGTATAGACATTACACTTTTACCACTATAAGTGATGAGAAACCAATTGTAGACAGCTGTTTGGCCTTCAGGACTGAATGCTCCCATCAGTTGAACACCAGCTTTTAGGGCCAGACAGCTTGACTTTTTGCTCACTCTCACTCATGGGCACACACCTCCAACTTGTCCACCACATCTTGATTTTGTTAATAGGAAAGGGAGGATACATGGTTGTTTAAGTTGCTCTTGTGAGTATCTTGAAGTGCTGCTTCCTAGGGCTCCCCCTCCTCTTTTACCCCAGTCATACATCAACCAGATTTTACAGTAGAGCCAGGCTGTTTGTCATCTGGTGGAATGATGACTCAGCCCGCTACCCTATCAATCAGTCGTGCTCTTCTATGTCTAGTGTTCTAAATTAATGAGAGCATCTCTCCCACCTTAACTTGGGTCACCACCCTGGTGTTACTCAGGCTTGTGGCAACCTCTTGTCTGCTCAATCTATGAGTTCCACTGCCTGGGCCATCTGACCATGACCTCAGCATTAGGTGCCAGGGGCCCTTCCCTTTTGGTGCAGTCCACAAATGCCAGGTCCTATTGCTGGCCTCCAGGCAGATTAGTAAGTCATGTCCTTCATCCCTCAGCCCTCTGTTGACCAGCTCATCTGGGCTTATTGCTTTAGCCCTTCAACACAGTTCAGTGGGCTTCAATACCCACAACTGGTGATCCAACCTGGAAAAACTTTTAATTCAAAATACTAAACTGCCCAGCTCAAAACCAATAATGGGTTTCCAGATTCCCTCTTGGAATAAACTCATGAATGGAAGCTTCTGCTGTCTGCTGAGGAACATCATTCCAGGACTTTCCCATTGCATCACTTGATCCTCATTGTGGGAATCAGGTCCCTATGAATAGAGACTACTCTGAGCCTCTAGTCTAACAAGCAGACTCTGACTCTGCTCACCTCACCCCTGCTGGGGCACCCTGCTGCTAAGTCCCATGCTCCTACAGCCATGGTCCCAGCCTCTCTTTCCCATCAGCCAGCACAAGGCGTGTTCTTGAGATGTCTGCTCCAGTGCACTGGACAATCCACATCTGTGGCACCAGGAGTTCTCTTATCCACATTGCCATCAGCACTGAAGGTGAGTCCTGGGGCTTAGGGAGTTTAACGGTATCGACACCTTGCTTCCAGGCTTCAGAGGAGATGTCTCTTGGGGTCTTGCCCCACTAGTGCCGCTTATTGGGGTATGCACCACTACAATACCAGTCTATACCCATAACATCAAGAAGTTGAACACACAAAGCCATTCTGTGATCTTAACCAAACAGAATTTAGACACACATAGACTAGTTTAAAAATGGGGAAACCTGGTCTGAGATTTGTTCCCCCCACACTAAAGGGCAAATGTGTGTTCTGTTTGGCACAATACAGAATGCCGCATTGAAGCATGTCATCCCTGCTCTGCACCTGAAAATAGATGCAGTGTAGCTGCTACAGAGTGGCTTTGAATGAGCTTTCAAAGTGATAGTGTAGAGAGGCCCAGGAAGGATGCAAGTTCCCTGACTGTTAGTTCAGACCTAGTTAGGGATCACCTGGAGGGATTAGATGTATCCAAGTCGGCAGGACCAGATGACCTTTATCTGCGGGTGCTGCTGGAATTGGCTGGTGTCATTGCGGAGCCATTGGCACGGCTGTTTGAGGACTCCTGGTGCTCGGGCTAAGTCCCTGAGGACTGGAAAAGGGTCAATATGGTCCCTATTTTCAAGAAGAGGAGAAAGGAAAAGCCTGGTAACTACAGGCCAGTCAGCTTCACTTCTATCCTGGGGAAGGTCTTTGAAAAAATTATCAAGGGCCCCATTTGTGAGAGCCCTGCAGGTGAAATGGTGTTGAGGGGTAACCAACATGGGTTCGTGCCAGGCCGATCCTGCCTGACTAACCTGGTCTCTTTATATGACCAGGTAACAAAAAGCTTAGATGTGAAAGAGGAAGTTGATGTCATCTTCTTGGACTTCCAGAAGTCCCACCCAATTCTGGTGGGCAAGATGAGGGACTGTGGCGTTGACAAATGCACAGTCACATGGGTGGCAAACTGTCTCCACGGGAGCACCCAGAGGGTGGTGGTGGATGTGTCAATGTCAACCTGGAAGGGTGTGGGCAGCGGAGTCCCCCAGGGCTTGTCCTTGGGCCAGTGCTGTTCAACATCTTCATCAGTGACCTGGACGAGGGCGTGGAGAGCACCCTTTTCAAGTTTGCTGATGACACCAAGCTGTGGGGTAAAGTGAATACACTGGCAGGCAGGGACCGCATCCAGGCAGACCTGGATAGGTTAGAGAAGTGGGCGGATCTGAATGCGGGATGCGGTCCAACAAGGACAAGTGTAGGGTGCTGCACCTGGGGAGAGGGAACCAGCATTATGGTTATAGGTTAGGGACTGACCCTCTCGGCAGCACAGAGGCAGAGAGGGATCTTGGAGTCATGATTGACTCCAGGATGAATATGAGTCACCAATGCGATGAAGCAATAGGCAGAGTCCTCTAGACCCTCTCACTTATGAACAGGGACATCACTAACAGGTCCAGAGAGGTCTTGCTTCCCCTCAATGTGGCACTGGTCAGGCCGCAGCTGGAGTACTGTGTCCAGTTCTGGGCGCCGCACTTCAAGAGGGACGTGGAGAACCTGGAGAGGGTCCAGACGAGGGCCACTCATATGGTTGGCGGCCTCCGTGGCCAGGCCTATGAGGAGAGGCTGAGGGACCTGAATCTCTTCAGTCTCCGCAAGAGGAGGCTGAGGGGGGATCTTGTGGCTGCCTACAAGCTTATCAGGGGCCAGCAGCACGGACTCAGGGAAAGTCTGTTCACCAGGGCCCCCCTTGGAGTCACCAGGAACAATGGCCACAAGCTGAGGGAGGGTAGGTTTAGGTTAGATATTAGGAAGAACTACTTCACTGTAAGGGTGGCTCTCACCTCTTCCCTGGAAATCTTCAAGAGGAGACTGGATAGGCATCTGGCTGGGGTCTTATGATCCCTCCCACCCCCAGTGCTCATTCCTGCCCATAGCAGGGGGTTGGACTCGATGATCTGTCTAGGTCCCTTCCGACTCATTGATTCTATGATTCTATGATTCCATCTTGGGCATGCTTATTGGTGCATACCCAGTGCCACTCTAAGGCGTTGACTTTAAATTCACTTAGAGATATTAAAGCAACCAAAATATTTTTTTTCAAATAAGAGATTGTCCTGCCACTCAGTGGGAATGTCTATACATGTGCAGTTACTGCTTGGTAATCTAAGTTACTTTGCAGTAACCAAAAAATTACTTTATAGTATGGGCAACATCTACACATGTATGCCCACACTACACAGAAACTATGGTGATATACACCGACTTGGGTGTAAAGTTGATACCTGCTTGATGCATGTATCAAATTTACGTCCAATTAGTTATTGTGCAGTAAGGCATATGTGGATGCCTCACCGCACAGTAACACTGGACGTGTCTACACCAGCACCCTTAAAGTGATGTAAGACAATTAACATTGCATTAGTCACTTTAACACTAAGTGGGCTGAGAAGGCCAGAGCCCACACTGTGGAGTAACATACTGTTGCAGGGTACCTCAGTGTATAGTGCTGCAGATGCTGAAGCACAACTCAGGGCTGAGCCATGCGGAGCCTGCAGCAGTGCACACCACTTCTCTCACAGGCAGTGTCTGGGTGGCAGGAAAGCCCAGTGCATGCCTGGGATGGAGGTAGGTGTTGCAGGAAAACCAGCACTGGGAACTGGGAGCAGATGCAGCTCCATCCCTGCCCAGGCTGAGCTAAGCACAGCAGCTCACTCTGTGGGACAGGGAAAGCAGCACCAGGTACTGCAGATAGGTGATGCAGGCCCAGTCCTGCCCATGCTGTGCTGCCCCCTTCCCCTGCAGGGACGGGGCAAGGGGGAGGGGAAGCTTTCCTTGCTGCTGGCTCCAGCATTTGCAGCAGCACACACCTCAGCACTTGGTGACAGTGTGCCGTCCTGCATACTAGGCTCCGGCCTGCTCTCCTTGGATAGGAAGCAGGACCACAGGTAGGAGGTTAGAGATAGGGCTATATCTGTACAGGGTGTTGACCAAGGCAGGCTGATGCAGTTGCCCAGTGAGCCACATTACTGGTCCTCAAGGCATTAACAGCCACACGTGTAGACACTGGCCTAAAAACTGCTTACAGCACAGTAAGTTACTGCTCAGTCAGTTACTGCACAACAAATGCTTGTGTAGACATGCAAAGTCTATATGAAATGGGTGAAAAGCTTGGGAATTACTCTTCTTGAGAGAGGTCTGTACATTAAAAAGAGGTTCATAAGGAATGGACTAAAACCAAATTGGTTAGAAATGATGAGACAAATTCAGGATTCTGTGTTTAGCCAAAATTCAAACCAAAATCAACTGGAATTTGTATGAATAATTAATCAACTTGCTCATTTGCTGAATGTGTATGTTTTTAATGCTGAATAATAATGTCACATGAGGCATTTGTACACATCATGTGTTTTGTCCTTTCTTGTGCTACAACAGCGCGTGTGTTTGCATGAGCAGGTGTTCCATATATCTTAAAAGTCTTTCTGGTAAATTAAACTAAAATTCCTCAGATGTAGTTTAGTTTGGCTCATGGCAAATTAAAGCGCCATGTACATGGATCTGTTGTGTGCAACACAGGCACTCAAAGATGTGTAATAAGCCTCTTTTTCCACCAGATGGTGATGCAACTTTTTTATAGCTCAGCCCTTAGAATTGCTGCTGCTTTTGAATGGCTGCCACTTTTTTGGTTGTTTTTTTTTTTTTAGTGCTGTGTGCTGGCTCCCTGCTCCCACAGCTGCATGGCAGTACATGGCATGGGGGCCCCTGGCTGAGGGGGAAACACGGAACCATCCCACCCTCCTGTGGTGCTGGCCAGGAATAGGGCTTAATTCATTTGAAAACTTAGTATGTGCAAGCACCGATGTGATGCTCTAAAGCTTAATTCATTCAAAAACTTAGTATGTGCAAATGCTGTTGCAATGCTCCAGAATAACCAAGTTTAGATTTTATAAATCTATTTAATTTAATGAGAATTAAACCCTGTGTTGTGTACAAGTTCCTGTGGAACCTATGATTATTTTGGGTTCTGAGGAGTGCTCAGAGACAAAAAGACTCTGGGTGGAAACAGAAGTCACCTTTGGGCCACCATAAAAAAATAATGGTAGCAGAAAGTGAAAGCAAACAGATATCCATAACTTCTGTCACATTAAAAATGTTCAAAGGCCATGACAGAAGGTAGTAACATATTGAGCTGCTTTATTGTGGCCCACTTGTGTTTGCTTTTGGTGGAAGAGCTCAGGCAGTGTGAATCTGCCCAGGCTCTCCAGCCTTCCTGGAACAGGGGCTCCTCAGGCTTGAGGGGGCTTATCCTGCATACCCAAGGAATTCTTGGACAGGATTGCCCCCTCACTTTCTAACCCAGCATGAATTCAAGGCAGCAGCACTGTTCACAAGCTGTAGACATGGAGTGGGCATACTCCTATGGGACATCCTCCCACTCTTCAGTTGCAGACAGTCCCAGGAAAATCCCTTACACAGAGATTTACCCATACACATTTGCAAGTGCAGAAAGGGGATCGATCCCCCCTTCCCACATCCATGTTTGCAGGTGGGAAAATCGTTGCATGCACAGCGGGGGAAGTGTGAGGTCTGCCTCCCTCCCCCCACCACTTGCATATATAGGCAGGGAGAATTCCCTTGCAATGGGATTTTCCTTTACCCTTCAAATGCAAATGAGAGACCTCTGCCCAAGGTCCCTACCTCCATGCTTGCAGACACATACAGAGAAATCCCTTGCAGGGGATTTTCCTGCTCTCCAGTACAGGGGGGTTTGACTGCAAGTGGAATTTTCCTCCCAGTTGCACATGTATCCCAAATCAGGGTGCAGCACCAGGGGACACCCGCAGGCATCCCTAGAGTACAATTAGCTATGCCATGACATGTCATGGTACAGCTGGTTGCGCTCCAATGAAGACATCTGTTTCTTGCTTCTGATGACTAGGAGCTTTTATACTCCTGATAAGCACCTGCCTGTACAGTAGGTCCAAAAAGCTGTAACTTACATTTAAATATGGGAAAACTGACTTAACCATGGAAAGGTTTAGGGATTTACCATAGTAGTTCCAGTTATAGAGATAGACTCAGAAGCATAACTAGAAAACCTGGTACCCTGGGTAGGGATGTTTTTGGGGAGGAGGGTGACAGAGAGGCCACTACAGCTCCTGCTGCACTGAGCACTGCTTTTGCCTTGCTGCAAGTCCCTGAACACAGAATAGGCAGTGATGGCACAGGCTAGTGTCTTGCTTACCCACTCCTATCTACACTACTGGATATGGATCTTTATTCCAGCCAAGATTCACCTTGACTTACCCTGCTTGGGTGCATCCAGACAAGACCATATGTGCCTCTTGCAGTGTCTCAAAGCAGTTTGAGATATGGCAAGAGGCAAGCTGGGAACAAAAAAACATTCCCTGTGCTGCATATTTGCAGCATCGGCTCAAAATTGGATAGCTGGACAACCAGGTATCAAAAAAAAAAAAAACCCAGAAAAAAAAGCAGGGCAGGGCACAGTCCAGGACTATGCCCTGACGCAAGCAGAGGCTTGGGTCCTCCAAACAGATGCTCTGGTGGCTGGCCAGAGCTTCTCTATGCCTGCCTCTTGCCCCAATGCTGCAGCATGCTATCTGCCTGTGCCAGTCAAACAGCGATGCAAGCAGCAGAGACCTAGACCCAGGCTCCATTCCAGGTACATAGGGGGCAGGGAGTGTTGGAAAGGAGGGGCTGTGAAGGTATGGGGGACTGATGGGGGGGAACATCTCAGGGGGTTGGCTCTCCTATCGACCCCCTGCAGGGCCCCAGGCCCCCTGCATGTCCCACAGCTCACCTGCAGCAGCAGTGGCCATCAGGGTGGCCAGGGCCTTCTGGCACAGCCCCAGCTGCCTGGCACCCACTGCTGCCTATGCCGTATCACATGGTACGAGCCTAGCTTGGCACAGGGCCATGCACCTTTGGCAGCTCTAGTCTGCTCGGGCTGTCACCCAGAGCCTTGCACCGCTTGTGGGGACTGCCTATCTCACCAACCCAGGTTGAGTGTGCATGCAACTGGCCAGGCCCTCTGGCATGCAGGGCCCATGGAACATCTCATGTAGGACCTGGCCCGGCATGACAGGCGGTACCCACAAGCAGTGTAGGGGCCCAGGAGGCAGCCTGAGTGGCCTGGAGCTGCCCCAGGTGCATAGCCATGCACTGCTCTGGGCCGGGCTGGGCCCACACGATCTGGTGCAGGCAGCATTGGGTGCCAGGTCACCAGGGCCAAGCTACGGTGCTGTGCATGGCCCCGTGCTGCCCTGTGCTGTCCCATGCTGCATGGGGGGCTGTGCCAGGAGGCCTTGAGCTCCATGATGGAATCTACTGCTGTGGGTGAGCTGTGGGCTGTGAGCAGGGGCTAGAGCCATGCAGGGCCAGGGGAGCTAGGGCTGGTGGGGGGAGGCATGTGGGTCTTGTGAGGTGCTGGGGCTTTTTGCATAGTGAGGAATATAAATCTAAAAAAATTAAATTAATCAAATGACACATCAGGGCCATGCTCTGACCACAGTTCTATTGATGTAAAACACAAATAGTTCTATTTAATTTAGGCAAATAATTTCTGCTTTCAAGTGTGTAAATAAGCCCTATATGTTCAAACCTAGTTTTCATTTTAATGTCTGCTGGTCTAATATAAGAAAAATAAATTGGAATCATCATTTATTTACAAGAGACATCTAAGTGTTATTGTCTTTTTTTCCCTAGTGAATGGAATTAAAAAAAAAAAAATCTTTGAAACTGAAAAATGCCAATGGTTTTTCTCAGTTCTCAGTCCAGCAGTCGAATATTTTCAGGTGTCAATGTTTGCTATTGAAGGTATGATTAGCAGACTGGAAGCTTAAGAACTGATGTGAAGATGCTTGAAGTCTATGGGAATCTTTCATAGGACTCCAGGTGTGGTTTGGATCAGGTCTTTAGAATCATATCCTTAAACCCCCAGGACACGAAATGACTTTTTTGGGGGGTCTGATATTGAGTACATGTCGAATATTAGACAGATGGTGAATACCATTGTAAGAGATAAGGGATTACAGGGGTGGCCATGACATACCCAGATGGTCCCTTGGCTCCTTTCCTGCTCTGGGTCTAGAGGGTACCCTAGACCTCAGCCCTATGTAAAATCACCCACCTAGTAGACTCTCAGTCAGTCTCCCACCAACTGGCATCTCTCTCTGCAGAGCTTTTTCCCCCAGCGGCTTCCAGGGACAGACTGCCTGACCAGTTCAGGCCCTGCCCCTTTCTGATTAGGTGACTTTCCCAGCTACCCACAAGTGCTTTCTGATTGGTCTTTCTGACCTCACCCCAAGCTAGCTTACTGCTGTTGCCTAACCACTGTAGGAGTGTCTTGTCTCCACTGTTGGATTCCACCCTGCTGGACTATTGCAAAGTAACCAACTCTGTGATATGTCCTCCTGGCCTCTGTTTTTCCCCCTGGCTGACTATTTTCCTTGTAATTAGCTCCTCTTACTGCTCTTTCCTCAAGTAACAGGAGCCTTCTGGTTCTTTGTTAAAACCACCAGGTATTTATGCATGTGCTCTGGGAGTGGGTGAAGGGTTAGAGGTTTGTGGCTACTGTGGCAGTGTGTGGTGTGCTACAAGGGCCTTTTCAAAGTATTTTTGGAATCTCTATTCCCCCCCTCCCCCCCCCCCCAGTTTGCAATTAAGGGTGTTTTACAAGAAAATAAATAAAGCCTAAAACTTCCAGGTAAACTGTACTGGCTATTGAGTGCAAGAAGTGAAACAATATATACTCACTTCTTAAAAAGGATTCCTCTTTCTTCAGTAGATTCATTTAATTTCTTTAAAAGAACCCCTGTCTTTAGAAGAAGTTAAGGGGTGAGAAAAATAGATATTTTTCATTAAATTGTATTTTAGAAATACTGTTTTTGCTTCTTAGAGAACTTTTGTTTCCTCCATATTTAAGCTACTTAGCAAACTTTACTTAGGTTTATGGTAGACACACATAGGCAAAGAAAGTCATCGAAGAGCCTGGAAGGGACCTCTGTCTATCCCAACTGTTGCATCTCTATAGCACTATAATGAGTCTTATACCAGATAAGGAGGCTAAGACATGGTTGTCCTAAACTAAAGGTGAGTTTACTGAACCTTAACAGATGCAACTCTAATTAGAATTGAAGCAGCATTACCAGTTAAAATTTTGAGGTTTGTAGCTAGTCAAAACAGATGCTCCTGTAATGTTGCAAACAAAACTTTGCTGGTTGATCATGCTGTGAAGTCATCTCCAGGGCTCCTTGTTTCCACTTCTGATGTTGAGACAGGATCTTGGATCAGTGACAGGATCTCTTCAGGCTTTCTTCAGGGGTATTCCAAAGGCTACAATTTTCCACCTTTCTTTACATATCATATAGCTTGCATTTCTTAACACATAAAATTAGCTTATGCATTCCTCCTAATGTACATTAATAATCTTGCTTCTGTTTGCCAAATATGGTTACCTTTAACTGGATTTTTTTAATTCTGAGGTAATCTTTATGTTCTTATGTGGGGGTAGGTTTTCATAGATTCATAGATTGTTAGGGGCTGGAAGGGACCTTATAGCTCAGTGTGTCCAGTCCCCCTGCACTAGGCAAGAAAAGACTACTGGGGTCAAGTGACCCCAGCAAGGTGACTTTACACTTTCCTTTTGAAGATTTCCAGGGTAGGTGACTGGACCACCACTGGGGGGAGTTTATTCAACAGTTTGGACACCCTGACTGAAAGAGTTTTTCCTGGAATTGAGCCTGAAGTGGCTTTCCAGGGGTTTGTATCCTTTGTTCTTGGTCTTCCTCAGGGATGCCCTGGTGGACAGCTGTTCACTGAGTTCTTGATGTGCTTCCCTGATGTAGTGGTATGTGATTGCCAGGTTTCAATTAACCGTTCTTGAGCGGTTTTTGCCTTGCAGGTAGATGTCAAACACCTGTTGGGATCTTGTTGGTGTCGGAGTAGCTCCCTTCTCTCTGTGTCCCTAACCTCGTTCTCGTCCACCACGACTTGATGTTCCTCAGTGTAAGGGGTCGGTTTGTGGGATACTCCATGGCCCAGGATCTTTTGGCGGTCACTTCATGGGGCTCCGCCACCCCCACACCCTGGCCTCATGCCACTTTCGGTACGTCCCTCATCTACTGGTCTTGTCCCCCAGCTGTGGGGTGGCACCACTTGGCCTGCCCCTAAGCGACCATGACTCCCATTCATGGTAATCACCAGCCAGCTCAGCCCCACAGCCCTCCTCATCTGCTCCCCTCCCTTCAGGAAATGGAAAAATCAAAGAAAACTCAGGCCTCACAGAGGCTTCCCTTCAGCCTCAATCTGTGGACACACTCCCCTAGCTCTTTCTCCCTTAGCCACGGTTAAACGAACAAAATAACCAAAAGAAAATGCTGCCCGCCCAGCATCTCCCTATCTGCTAAATAGTCTTCTCTGAGCCCTCCCCGGCTCCCTTCTGGCCTGTCTCGGACCAATCACTTCCAACGGTCCCGCCTCCTGCACAATACTGTATTTGCCTGGCGGCGATGCCCGCCCCGACTGTACCCCCCTTGGGGCTCTCCTGGGGGCTCTCCTCCCTGGTGAGGCTGTTTCCGTGCCCTGTCATTCCAGCACCCCACCTGTGGGTCGCTTCACTCCCTGGTATCTTTTCTGCTGCATCCTCAGGTGCTGTGCCTCTAGGTCCAGTGTTGTCCAGGGCAGTCTTCAGCTGGGAGGTCTGGTTCTGCTCCATACGCACCTCCGCCGGGTCTCCTGGCTCCACGTTGCTGGCAGCTGCCGCTCCTCTTGCTGTTGGTGATGGTTGCTGCTCCTTGCTGGAGCTGTCCACCCCCTCCGCAGCTGCAGCCACCATTTTTATCACTGCCTGCCGGCGTCCATCCGTGACATCACCAGTTGGTTGTAATTGAATAAAAAAGCAGCTAATGAGCTGCGCAGGCTCCTCCCTTCACCTTGTGCGCATCTCGTCCAGAGCTGCAGGTGACTCCCCTTTACTGCTTTGCTTCCCAGGACATGGTAAACCACTATCAAGTCCCTTCTTGGGCCTCTTCAGCCTACAGAATAGAAGGCTAAGTCCCTAATGCCTCGCCTCATGTGGCTTGTCTCACAAGTCCCTGATCATATGGGTGGTTCTTCTCTGGACCCTCTCAAGTTTTTCCACAACCTTGTTGAACTGCAGTGCCCAGAACTGGATGCAGTACTTCAGCTGTGGTCTCACCAGTGTGGAGTACAGTGGGAGTATAACTTCCTTAGTTTTGCATGAGATGCAATGGTTAATGCATACCAGCATGTTGTTTGCACTGCTGGCTCATGTTCATGTGATGATTGATCACTACCCCTAACAAATCAAATTATTGCCACTGCACCTGTAGATATGTTGGGTATTGTTTGCTCCCAGATGGAGCAATTTACACTTCTAAGTGTTGAACTCCATCTGGTTCCAGTCCGCCCAACTCTGCAGCCTGTCCAGGTCTGCCTGTATCTGCAAACTATCTTCTGGTATGGCGTCATCCACAAATTTGGCCAGCGAGCTTTTCACCCCCACATCCAAATCATTGACAAAGATGTTGAAAAGCACTGGTCCAAGCACGGACCCCTGAGGGACACCACTAGCCACTTCTCACTAGGACAACACAGATCCATTCATGAGAACTCTCTGGGTCCTACCCTGCAGCCAGTTTTCCACCCACTGAATTGAGCAGTTAAGCCCACAATCTTCCAATTTTTCCACAAGGATATTGTGGGATACTGGATCAAAAGCCTTTTGGAAGTCTAGGTATATAATGTTGACCTTCTCTCCTGTGTCCAGGTGGTGAGAGACCTGTTCATAGAAAGAGATGAGATTGGTAATACAAGACGTACCCATGACAAATCCATGGTGGCTGTCATTCAGAATCTTACCCTTAACAAGCATATCGCATATAGATTCTTTAATTAATTTTTTAAGGATTTTCCCTGGAATGGAGGTTTTGCTTTGACTGTTCCTCTTTTGCCCATGCTACAGAGGTAGGCAAAAGCCCTACCATTCCATATTAGTCTGACCATGGAGTGAAATTTCTTTCTGACCCAAAATATGGTGATCAGTTTGACCCTGAGCAAAGCAGCAAGATCCTCTAGCCAGGAACCTCTGACTTTAAGTCTCAGCAGAACCATTGGTACACCCCCATCAAAATTCCTAGCCTAGACTACAGGCAACACATAATGCCTCAGGAAGGATTAAAATATCCTGATAGACATAGGCAACACATAAGTGCTGCCAGTGGGGGGTGGAGGCATAGCTCCTTGCCACTGCCACAGTCGCGGGACACAACTTTGCACTGCAGTTGCAAGATGCTGGCTTCAGCTGCACCTGCACCCAGCTGTCAGAGGACATTATGTGGAAGTAACATTTCTTGTACTTGATATATTCCTGGTCCCCGCAAATGTAATGAAAATGCTACCTGATTCAATTAACTCATTTATACATACGTTAATTCTTTGCATCTGACAAAACAGACTTCCACCTATGAACATATATGCCCCTCCAAATGATTTAGTCTTGGAGGCCAGGTACAGAAGTGACATTTATTTCATGGTAAGCATGCAGAAAGCACTCTGCATCTGGAACTCAACATACAATGAGGGCATAAATAGTGCTGTAAAAGTGGTGGATCCCACTATTAAGATAACCCTGGCTGGATATGATATCAGACTTTAGCACTGTAAGTTCGAATGCCATAATGAACACCTGTACCATATCCCATCCAGACTCATTAGGTTACTTTTTACTAGGAAACCATGGGGCTTTATGGCACCCTGCTCACCGCCCCTCTCCCCCTCCCCCATCACAGGGTGGCACTCAAGCAGTGGCCAGAGCTTGATTCCTCTGCCTGAATCATGGGTGGGCCCCACCTCCAAGCTGTCACTGGAAAGAATCAGCAAAGCCTCTATCCAATCAGTGAAGCCTCTATCCCCAGGCCTGCTTGCATACTCCCTCTGGGTAGCATAGATCCACCCACACAAAGAAAATTGCTTATTTGAATTTCTCTTATTACATATTGTCATGGGTGCAGGGGAGCAAAAGCTGAATATGGGTCTGCTGCTATTTTGCCTTTGCTCAGTTAACCTTTATTAAGAGTTAACTGATTTGCATTGATTTCTGGCAATGGCAAGTTCCTTAATGGAACGAAAAAAATATACTTGAACATGCCCAAAATCTGCATCAGCATACCTACTCATACTAATATATAGTATCACTACATTCTAGCATGTCTCATGAAACTGAATGCATATGTAAAATGAAGATTGTGAGAAGCACTTACATTGTCTGTGCTCAATATAGGATGTAGAACCAGAAACCCATGAGTCCAGCTCACAGACTCGAAGTCCCAAGAACCATGGATGCATTCAGTGGCCCATAAGGAAGCAAAGGATGTTTCCCTGTTCTCATGCATCAAAGGCAATTTCTAATCATTCTGGTCACTTGAGTAATGGGTTGGAACCATGTGCGTGGGACAGAAAGCTGGTTCAGACAGTTTGTTACAGTGTATAAGGTATGTTGCTAGAAGTCTCTGAGATACATAGGGCAGCCAGCTCTGGGAACTCTTTTATTTGGTTTTTTTGGGTCAAACTCCCACACAGTTTGTTTTATTAATTACCATTTTACAGTTGTCACTTTTCCTGGCTATACGAATATTAATATCTGGTGGTCTTGCTAGCTTTAATGTAGTGTTCCTTTCTTAGAGTAACGCCCCCTTTAAAAACAAACGAACCCCTAGGGGACGGCATCTATGATGTTCTTCTTAGGAAACACCTCACATTCTTTAAAGGGAGGAGAGAAAATTGCTTCTTCACCTTCCCGATCTGCTGCCTGCAAAAGAATCAGTGAGTTGATTTTCCCTTCTGAACCGGTAGATTCCCTAAAATCTGTACCAGACAAACAGGGTCACTGTCCTGAAGCCCCAGGAGGCAGTCAGGTTGTCCCGTTTGCTGGCATATGATCCAGGAAGGATGACTTAGGATCACCAGGTATTTGGCATGGTGTTAATAGTCCAGCAGTTCTTTTTTAATTGCCTAATTAGCTGGTGCCCTAACATTACAGCCAATCAGAGGCATTGTATATTTGCAGGACAGGCAGTGGAGTCACAATCCGCTGGGCCAGGACAATGCACTGATTACCAAGAAATTCTTTGAAGAATTTAAAAGGCCATGAATGTTTGTACTCAGGGCAGGGACACTACCATTGTGTGTTTTGAAGTCACCTAATGGAAGGTGCAGTGCACTTTGTGGGGAAGGGGGAAGGGTTTTTTAAAAAAAATGTTTATCACACAATCCTTCAGTCACATTCATCTTGTTGAAATATAGTAACACTTAAATCTGAAATTGGGGTAATTTCCCCTTGATTTCATGTGGAGCAGGACTGCGTCTTTGTCCTATCCTGTTTACCTTATATTGTACATCTGTAGCTTGCCTTTGTTTTGTCTCCTTGCAATGAATTAGAGAAATTGCCTGAGCTGGGGAAAATCACTTCCCAAGCTAGGTAATCATTAAAAGCAGTTACAAGTTAGCAAAAAATTCTATAATTTGGAGAAGGGGGAGAGAAAAGACAGCACATTCAGGAGTGAATGAAGCCAGCTAAAGCGTATCAGGTGAAGCTGCTAAGCTCTATACATCTGTAAAGAAAGTAAGAATAAGAGCTAATTCCATGTGTTGGGTGCAAAATAGGAAGAAAATACCTGCAATATTTTAATAGCACCCTGATTTCTTCATTTGAAGGCTTATTTTTTGGGAGGGGTAACCAATATATAAACTGTATTTTTTGTTTTTGACATCTGTCATCCATAATATCTACTCTCTCTATCTTGCATTCTCCAAAGTGATACATCTGATGCAGTAAGCAACTGCTTGCACTCAGAAGTATTTTTTAATATTCGGATGCAGATAGCATCTTGTTCAAATGAAGTTTGTGTTTGCCTGAGACTTAGGTTAGTTCTCAACTCTGAACCAACACTTTCTGGACTTGCCTAGTTCATTCAAAAATCACTTTCATGGACAGAGGAGCTCAAACTTTAAGTATGAAATTTCACTTTAGGTGCACAGGGCAGTGTTTGCATTAGAGTCTTAGATCTGAACCTGGCATATGGTTTTGATTTTAATCCAAGTATAGAATCATTTTTCTTATGCCTCTTGCTAAAGGGTTACAGTTCCAGATGATGAAAAGTAATGAGAAGAGTTTCGTATTTCTGTCTCAGGCCTCCTCCATAATCCTCTTCCTTTTTAAAAACTCATGCCCCTCCATACTGCATCTGCCACTATGAGTCATCCAAACATTCTACCTTGTCCAGGTTTATAAACTACATATCTAGATGTATTTATTTATTTTCTTTTAAATATTGAAATAAATTCATAGTAATGGAAAACAGTCACTTGACAGTGTGGTGCCTTGTGCCTGAACACTTGTGTCATCTATATTTATACTGAAATCTCCTGAAAACAGGGACTTTATACAGCACCAGTTATGGGATGGGGAAAGAAAAATGAAAGAAATGAAATCTAATAAAATTTGGCAGGTACTATTTGGGGCTGATATTCATAATATCCCGCTAATAGAATAGGCTAAACTAAAGTCCCCCATATTATAAGGGTGTAAAGTAAATGTGGTTGAGTTAGGCCCTAACATTTACCATTTCCTTTTTATTTTACTTTTTTTTTTCAGAGGGAAGGCTCCTGCCATATCTTTAATTCTCATTCAGTACAGATTGACTTTCCTTTTTCTTTCTCATTAATCAGATAACTAGCAGATAATCAACTGGGTAGTTCAGTGTGTGGGGAGGATGTGTTTGATAGGTGCACTGAACCTCCAAGCTGGGGTAAACAGGGAGATACCCCATGATCCTAAAGCTCCACATGGGCAGTAGACTCTTGAATTTTGGATTCTGGATCAGGATATGAGGCATTGCCAGAATCACAGGGTGTCATCTGAAAACCCCTGGACAATTTAACATTCTGGAGATGAGATGAGCAGCTGAGCCCAGATGAAGTGAGAGCAGGGGCCCCAAACCTCTGAAGTGAGAGCAAGAACTACATGTTGGGAACTGCACCCTTGTACATCTGCTGCTGCTTCCATCCATCCATCTATACATCAACATTTCCAGCCTTCCACCCACCCCCTTGCAGCCAGACCCTCCCCCAACTATGTTCAATGAGACCCCAACAGGCACCACTGCAGACCATGGGATGCAAATGGCACTTCAGGGAAATAAAGGATCACCATCTGGGGCAAGGGAGACATTGAGTGCCAGCTCCAGATAAGGCATCAAATCAGAAATGTCTTCAAGTGCATTGCCAGGAGAAGCAGCTGAGGGGTTACAAGAGAGCTTGGGAGTAATGTCTTGAGGACCACATTGAAGACCACATTCATGAGGAGGCAGTTTTACTGCATGCTTGATGCTAGAAAGCTGTCTGTGGGCTGGGGGAAGAGCATACCATTCAACAAGGACCTTTTCTGTTTCATCACCAGGAACAGGGAAGATGCCTCGACCCTGGAAGTATACCATCCACTTTCTATCACCCTGAGGAATGGGGAGTTGCACAGTGGGGCAGGCATCATCCTCATAAGCCACACGAAAGTTGGTGAACAGTCATACCCCAGATTCCCGGGTTCTGCATGTGTGTGTGGGTCTGCATGTATATATATCCATGATATGCATGTGTGAGTGGCCAGGATGCCTGTGTTCTGTGTGTGGGGGGGGAGGGGATACACACGGACTCACATATACAGAACCCAGGTGTCCAGGACACACACACACGCACGCACACACCCCCCAGACATCTAACACACAGACACTAAGCAGGTGCACAGTGTGCTGGGTGGGCATGTGTGGGATACCCAGCTGATGGCCTGTAGCCATGATGAGTTGCTGCTGCATCAGCCCAACCAAGCGGGTGGTTACGATGTCCCCACCAGCCAAACAGTGGTGGCTCAGACGTTTGGCTACATTTGGGAGTCTTTGGCAGCCCAGGAAGCCCACAGGGCATGCTAGGAGGCATGAGAGAGCACCCCCCTCCCCCCACCTACCACACTCAGGCCATGCAGGCAGACTCTGAGCCCTCCCTCCCCCCCGCCCCCAAATGTAATGTGTTCTACTTCTTTCTGCTCTAAACAAGGTCACTTTAGACCCTAGAAACGTAGAGTGCTTCCTCTGTGGGCTTCTTGAACTCATGTACTTAGCCCTACCTTCTACCTGACTTCAAACAATCAATACTAACTACCTCTATACGTAAATTCCTCTTGTTTTTTTCCCCGTGCCTAATCCCAAATGCTGAATCTAGTGACATTGCATATGATTGCCAAACCTCTTCATAACACTTTAAGAGAAAGAAAGAAAGAAACTGCAGTTTCAATATATGGCAGACTGCCACTGAATTAGAATTGGGCAGATATGCCAAATGGAATCACTATATAAAAGACCCCTGCCAGTGAAAAATTATAGATCTAGATATATATTCCATTCCATTTAGAATTAGATTACAATATAGATTCTTGATTAATTGACTTTAGAAGCACTTGTGAATTTGAAAATGTACCTAGAACAAGTATGGTTTCCATCAAACAGTACATAGTACATGCATAGTAACCTGCAGTCTGAAATCTTTTGTATCCATTTCAATATTCCACAATACATATATATTTTACTTCAGGTGAATAGCTTACTAGACCAGAGGATTTTTAAAAGACACAGTTGACAGTTTGGATCAGTTCAACCATTGCAGCATATTTCAGATTTTACTAAAAGCCTGAAGGTTACATCCCAGGAATATGGACCATATTCAAATTCCTTTCTCATTATGGAGATCCATGCCACTGCAGTTGGACTGTTACTTGTATTTAAGCTAGCTTGCCTACAGCTAATTCAAGTACCCCTACACTACAGTGAAATCTGCAGTGTAGATGTATGCTGAATGACCTTTTCATACATTTAGCACTTTACATTCTTCTGTAGTGATCTTCATTCTAACTCACCAATCTATCAAGAGCTTTTTCAATTCTACTCCTCTTTTTCATAGTATTTGCCATCTTCTCAGTTTTTGTACCATCTATAAACTTGACCTGCAAGTTCTCTATTCCAGTATCCAAATCGTTAATAAGCATGTTAAACAACACTGCACTTAGGACAGACCTCTTAGGAACCCTACTTGAAACATCCTGACTGATCCATTTATAATTAGTCCCTGCATTTGTGGAGACATTTATCCACCTAATAGTAATTTTGTCTTGTCTGCAGTAGCAAAGGACCCCTACCATAGTACTGGAAGGAAGGAAGGGCAGTGGGAGGAGGCAAGTTAGGGAAGTGCAGCTTACAGGAAAATAGTTGCAATGTGCAGGTTGTGTATAATTGGATAAAGGATCAACCTTTGTACTGAAAGAAAAAGTCACCAGAACAGGGGCGACTTGCAGGGGACCTAGCTGCAAAAAATAATAGGGCAGACAGCCTAGAAAAAAGGGCCACAAGGCTCAGCATGAAAGCAAGGGAATGGAAGGCTGTTAGTGGAGTCAAATAGCAATACCTGGACCCTATTACTAGAAGGAATTGGTCAGGTGACCAGATGGGGAGAGGACAGGCACCACATAAGCCTGAGCCTGGAGCTAGAAGTTCAGACTGGCTCTGTCTCTGTAAGAGGAAGGAGCTTTCATGAATTCCTGTGAGAAATAACTGGCTTTTGTGTTATAGTTCTCTTTTTTGTTACAGTGTATTTTGTAACTGGATGTATGGTCATAGGAAAGGGGGATGCCAAGGCTTGAATTTATGGGATTCATGTCATACAGGGCTGAAACCAGGAAACAGCTTGTAAAGGTCTTGGACCCGGTGGATTGAAGTTGAGAGAGGAACAGGGGCCAGTATATTGCCTAAGGAATATTTTAGCCATTTTCAATTTCTCAACTCATAGTTTGAAAAATGGCCAAGTAGAGTCTATGAAAAACTTCTAAACATCATGTTACTTGTAAATAAATTTTAATTATTTTATAGTAATCTTACAAAACACTACAGTTATAATAGTACAGGAAATTCTTTATTATCCTGCATCCGCTGGGTAAAGGGATTGCCGGTTATGTAAAAATTCTGGTCATCTGAAATTACCCGACAGGGGGCTTCAGATAAGGCAGAGTGGGGGGTGGAGGGAAGTGTTTGATGGTAGCTGCACACAGAGCAGCAGCAGCACAGGGTGGTGGTAGTTGCTGCTGCATGTGAGCTTCCTCACCTGCCCCGCAATCACATCCGCCCAACTGTCTGGAAATTCTGGTTAATAGAATTTCCGATCACTTAATACAGTAAAATCTTTGTTATCTAGCATTTATGTGTTTCAGTGTTTTGAACCAAGGCTATTGAATATTAATACCATATCTTTTTATAAGAAACATTATTTACACAACTTTCGAAAAGTTCTATTAATTGGCAATTCAGGTATCTGCTAAGTATATCTGAAATTCCAGGAGACCACTAAGGCAAAAAGAATAAAAATAAGTAGTGGTGATCCAATGGTAGAACCTCAGATTTAATTTGCCAAAGCTTGGGACACAAATCCAGCACATGATATGTAACCAGATGCACGAAAGAATGTAAAAAAGAATGTGTGCAATACCTTCGCTTCATTTTTGTGTGTGTGTATAAGAGTTGCCCAATTCCAAAATTCAGTGAAATGGATAAGGATCTTCCCATTGACTTCATTAATCATTGTATCAGAAACTTTATACTTATGTATGTACATAAATAAAAGAAAATAGAATACAAGGTGCTATAGGTAGGGACACACTCAAATCATAACTTCGCAGATTTTATGGAAATAAAAAAAATAAAAACTGAAAATAAAATGTTGGCTCCCTAGTAGTGGCCAGCAGTCCTCATGGCCACTGCAGCAAGGCCATACATCCTGCTGAAGGGGGGTGAGGGGGAAGAGGAAAGGGGGCTGCTGGCATGAAGGGGTGGCCAAGATGGCTGCTGCTGCCCCCTCCCCATTTATTGGTTGAGAGGGCCGCCTGTCATACAGTTCTACCACTCTCTACCAATTGGCAGTGAGGGGCAGGGCCACATAAGGAATATCCCTTCCAATCAATCAGCAGTGAGGGGTGGGGCCATATGACAGACAACCCTCACAACCAATCAGTGGTTAGGGGTGGGGCCACCTGGGACCCTTAGTCAATCAGAGGTGTGGTTGGGCTTGCTGTGATAAACCCATGAAAATGGCAGCCAGCCCCATGATCTGCCCATGAAATAGGCTCTCTGCCTCCTTGATTTGGGCAGACCCCTCAGTATGGGGTGATACAATGTTTATGCTGTATATTTCCAGATAAATACAACACTAAATTAGAGAACCTTAACATGCCTTAATATTTGACTTCCACTTAAATTTAATATCAACAAAAAAAAAATCCTAGATTTCTAATTGCTGATTTTCAGATGGTTGTGAGTGGATGCCCAAGGAAATATATAACTGAATTCAGGAAATTTCCAAATTCAGAATACAACTGAAACATTGTAAAAATATATTCAGAGACTTAATCTGTTTGAATCAATGGGACAAAGACAATATGTGCCCGATTTTAAACTTGTTCTTAAATATGCATAGGTTAATGCAAGAAAGAAGAAAGGGTTAATGACTGAAGACCACACTCTTTAGAGCCCAGGTCTTGTGCCTTCTCATCTAGTGTTTTCAGCCATACTTTTTTCATACAAGCCTGTTTGCATCTGTTTTGAAGCCAAACTATGAATACTATCAGGTGAGCTAATGTACCCTACTTTTCTTTGCAAGCATTTGAAGGTTTCTAATGCCAGAATCAGCAGTATTGTGGGAAAGTGGTTAATGCGTATGGCCACAGATCCTGAGATACAAGTTGAAGCCTTATCCAGCATAAAAAGAAGCTTCTAGTAGTCCTACCTGTAAATGGTATCTGAATATTGGAGCTGGCAAATAGAGGGCAGCTGGATGTGGTGATAACAACATTGTTTCCTTAAATGTTCTTCCAAAATGCTAATGTAATCTTTGATCATATTAGCACAATGAGCTACCTTGGCCTAGTGAGGCAAACCCTTGGCCTTAGAGTTTACTGTGACTTCGGATATGCCTTTAAGAAAGCAGAAGTTCATGGATTCTGCCCTGCCACATATCAATATTTAATTTTGTTTTCAAATATAATATGTATATCTAGCAGTTGTTTTTCTTGTGCCAACAATGCCCAAACTTCAGGATCTGGATTTATATTTAACCTCTTTTTTCTTTGGCTTCTAATGCAATTTGTGTAACCTTGGCTGGGACTGATGTCTTCTGATCGAAATGCCATTCCTTTCCAATCTAAAGGTGTGAAATAAAAATGATTTTAATTTAATCTCATAATCAATACATGATATTTCAAATGGAAGTGATAGAAATGATTTAGAAACATAATTGTCAATGCACAATACTCTGGACACCAGAGGCTGATAATACAAATTGTAATTTTTTATTGCCAGATGTCTTTCAGTAACCTTTTATTTGCAAAGCTTTGATACTCTGTAGGTTGCAACAGCTGTAAAGTCAACTCTGTAGTATAACATTGGAGGTACAGGGAAAAAATAAACTTTTTATGAAAATGTCAAAACAAGCACGTTGTTCTCCAAAGAGCTCTTCATTCAATAAGACAAATAGAAGGTACATGCATTTCAATGTAATTATAAGAAAGTAATGCTATTTTGGAAAGTAATAGAAAACTGGTATTGCTGAAAATGATATTAACCTAATACTTGATGAATTATAATAAAACCTAGATGAGAACAAAAAAACTATGTTGTTTGTTTTAAAACTCTATCATTGTCACTAGAAAAAATTCTTCCAAAGCACAAGCTTTCTTTCTGTGTTCTTCTCAATTCACCCTAAATTAATAATACAGAATTATACAGTAAAATTTACCAGCCTGGTCCTGTTAAAATGTGTAAAAGTAGGATAATATTTTTTTCCCCAATTGGGCTGCATTCTTTCAAATATCAGAAAAAGTGACATTGAAAAATAGGTGGCAAGAAGAAACAATGCTACTTTATAAATCATGATTGCATTTGCCAGGTGTTTTAATAAGATAAAGTTGCCTTTCTCTGTACAGTAATGTAAGAGTGATGTTGTAGCCATGCTAGTCCAGAAATTATGCAAGAGGCAAGGATTTCTTAGCCTGATATCTTTTATTGGATCAAGTACGTAGCAGGGATAATGTTAGACAAGCTTTTGAATGCAAGATATTCTTCGTCAGATCTAATTTTTACAACATACTTGAATTAAATTGGTAGCTTATCGACTATAGTAATTGTACTCTCCCTCAAGGGAGTAGGGTCATACAGTAAGCATCTCTAGAGCAGGACAGTGAGTGAATAGAAAGCATGCCCCCCTTACCACACTGGTACAAAGAAGCCAGCCCAGGAAATATTGAGGAAAAATTGTGTACAACAGGAGCACAGGGATAGGTGGGAAATAACTGTCTCAAGAACTGTCCCCTCATAGGCTACTTGTACATGTGTCCGTCCCCCCCCTTCCCCACCATGGAACTGAGGGAAGACTTCAGTGGGGGGGTGGGGGGTCCTTTTTTTTTTTCCCGAGCCTGCCTTCATCTCCCACAGCTAGGGGGTGACATGCCGGTGTGCCCTGAGCTGTGGGTGGCCCGGTGCTTTCCCTCCATGGTGTTAACACCCCTGGGCAGCACCTGCCTGCTGGCACTCTGTCCAGGCAGTTCCACCACCATGGAGGGAAGCACCATGCTCCCACCCACAGCTCACACAGGCAGGCTCTGCTGAGAAAAAAAAAGAAGAAAAAAACAGTGATTTTTTTTTCCCCTCTGGAACCTGCCTGCATCTCCCATAGCTGGGGAGTCATGTAGCCCCTGAGCTGTGGGGAACCCCAGTGCTTCCTTGCATGGTGGCAGTGCCCCACAGGACTGCCTGGGCAGAGTGCCAGTGCATAGATGCTGCCTGGGGGAGGGGCATCACCACCATGGGGGGATCACCAGGGTCCACCACAGCTCAGAGGCTGTAAGACCTGCTGGCAGCTCACTCCTCAGCTGTGAGAAATGCAGGCAGGATCCAAGAGAAAAAAAAGAAAAAAAAAAAAGGTCAGGCCCCTCACTGCTTTTATTTTTTTTATTCTCAGTGGAGCCTGCCCACATGAGCTGCCACTGAGTCATGCAGCCCCTGAGCTGAGGGGGGGAGGGGAAGTGCTTCCCTCCACAGTGGCAATGCCCCCCGTGGCCACCTGGGTAGGGTGCTACGTGTGTGGGTGCAGCCCCAGTTCACAGACAGCACCTGCCGGATCCAACATTGTATGGGGTGCTGTAAGCCCGAGCATGCTCGGGGAAACTTGGGCTTGGCAGGATTAGAGCACCCTGTGCACTGTCCCCATCAACTTCCCACCTCCTGGGACTTCCCAGGAATGGGCTGGCTGCCCCAGGAAGGAAGGAGGGAGGCTGGGTGTGCTGGCAGCTGGAGAAGGTGGCAGAAATGGTGCATAGGGCATTGGAAGCCCGCCAAGTCTGAGCTTCCCCAAGCACACCTGGGTATCCAGCAGCCTGTGCGCTGTGCCCACCACCTTCTCCAGATAGGGCCCTTGTACATGTGAGGAACATAGTTGTAATTTGTTACATAGTAAACTAAAATACATAGGATGTGTTTTAGTTTGCTACGTAAAAAAAGTCATTTAAACTGAAATACACCGCCAAAGGTGTACACTGTTATGGAATTTAATCATAGTATGCCATTGAATGTGTACACTGTTATGAAATTAAACAGTTAAAAAGGGCAATGAAACCACTAAAAGGGGCAATTTCTTCATGTGTACAAGGGCCGTTCGTCACCTGTACGAGGGCCCACCGTTACTTCTAGAGTGGTGCTATATATGAATAAACTCACAGGGTTTTGCTTAAAGACAGAATCTAATAATCTAGCCCAAACTTCTTAGTCGGATTTTGCACCCTTCATAGCAAAGATGTAAAAAAGATATACTCATGCAAATCTGGGATCAGGTAAAGAGGCGGTTCCCAGGATGCTTCCATCTTCAATACCAACATTCTGTAAGGTTGGTCTTTTACTACTGCTTTATTTTTCTTAGTTTTGCTTTTCTTTTCCTGTGTGGATCTGAGAATAAAATAATGTCTGTGATTCACCTTAAGTAGTCTCAAGTGTTCTACATAAATCTCCGGTAATACTTGGCACCCTCTTTCACCTGGGAGAAATAGCACTGAAGATGCTATTCCATCTTTCTAGTTTGGTGTATTCCTAATGCTCATATGCTAAATGAAGAGCAGTATGAATGGGCAGAAAGACTATTCTGTTAGTGAACCTGACTACACCAAGTAGTTAATTCACACTGTACCCTTAGTAAAAATCTGCAAATGTTGTTAAAAATCTGACTTTTGGGAGAAATTATTTAAGGGAAATGTGGCTGAGTACTGAAAACCTTCAAACTATTTTTCAAAAAATATGTTTTATTTGTGAATGATGCCTGGGAGGGGAAGCAAAATTATTCCTCTCCCTCCTTGCCTTTCTAAAGGGATTGGAACAGAGATCAGAGAGGGGAGAAGAGTGCAAGATTCAGATTGGAAAGATGGGTAGGTATTGGATAGAAGTTACGAGGGAGGAAACATCCTACTGACCCAGTATTTTTAAGACATGCTTGGGCAAATCTGTCTCTACTGTTTATGAACTCTTTATGAAGTTATGAACTTTCTGTGCTTTTATGAAGGTGCAAATGTATGTCATGTTTATGTAAGCCTTGAAAAAAAATCTATGTTCTTTGTACCTCCATATTGGATTGAAAATTCTAGCAGGTGGTGGGACATGTAACAATAGAAAGTTGCTAAATGAAGACGGTTCACTATTCAAATACAAATATCCTACCTAATAAGCAAGCTGGTATCAGGGAGAAATGGTTTGTCAGGGGAGAGGTTGCCTTGGCAACAAATTTACCCAGCAGGGGGCTATGATTACCTGATGGGGATAATCAGGAAAACTCCTGAGAAAGGACAAAGGGATATAAAAATGCAAAAACCGAGCCATTAGATTTTGGCTGTTTCAATAGATGAAGAGGATTTAGGTTGTTTCAGAGCTCTCATGAAGCTAGAGAATCCTGATTTTTCTGAGCACCCATGGCTTCATAAAGGAAGGTAGAGGTGAACTGCATTCAGGATATTTATTCTTTTATAATCCTCTGTATCAGGGGTAGGAAACCCCTGGCACACGTGCCAGAGCATGACACACAAGGACATTTTTCTTAATACGCCAATGCTGGCTCAGGCTCTGGGCAGCTACTGCCAGCCACAGAGCCCAGGCTGTTCCCAGCAGGTATCTGGGAGGTTGCAAGTCCTGCTGCAAGCAGCCCTGGCTCCATGGCTGACAGCAGCTACACAGAGTCTGGGTTGGCTACATCCAGGAGGCTGCAAGCAGCTGTGCTGGGATCCAGAGCCCTGGCATCAGCTGTGTGCCACCAGTGGCTGTATGCATGCCTCACAGCAGATGGTGTTGAGGAGTTTGTGACCCCTTGCGGAGCTATTCCCAAAGACACAGAGTCACTGTCTGTCTCAAAATTTATTCAGCATGTTGGGCACCCTGAGCGAACTCAGAGGCCCTGAATAAAACTGTTAGAGGCAATTTCTAGTTTAGAGACAAGATGCGCGCGCAGGTGGGAATTTTCCACTGTGAAAGAAAACAAGATATCAGGTCAGTTTGAGAGACCCTTAATTGGTTCAAACTGGTTTTTGGCTACGTGCTTGTTTTTGAAACGCTAACTAATCCTTGATTGCTTCAGACTTTAAGGTGACTAAGGTTTAGTCATTCCAGAGTCTTATCAGGCTGTGTTCGTGAAATGCTGAGTCTGCTTTGTAGTTGACTTCTACACTATTATCTATGATCTTGTTAGTAAATTTCTACAATGGCAGGGGAGGGGGCTGAGGCAGTGCAATGCTGGCCCCTCCCATGCTGTCTGCTATGAGGTACATGTGCAGCTGCCACCAGCATGGAGCTAATGCCAGGGCTCTAGAGCTTGGTGCAGCTGTTTGCAGCTTGCCTACTGCCAGCTGCAGCTGCCCAGGATTGGCTATAAACAGCTGCACGGGGCTCCAGAGCCCTGTCATCAGCTCTGTGCTGGTGGCAATTGTGCAAGTGCTTCATAGCAGATGGCAGGGGAGGGGCCAGGATTGCAGTGCCTCAGGTCCCTCCCCTGCTGTCTGCTTCAAGGCACACACACACCTACTGGTAAGGAGCTGATGCCAAGGCTCTGGAGCAGGGGCAGTGCCAGCCTCTTCCTGGTGTGGGGAGATGGGCTGGGCTGGGAGGCCACCGCCTGCCCACCCTGCCACCGCC
>NW_017728907.1:8001486-8040597 GCF_001723895.1 Crocodylus porosus
CCTCTTCCTGGTGTGGGGAGATGGGCTGGGCTGGGAGGCCACCGCCTGCCCACCCTGCCACCGCCACCGCCTGACCATCCCAGAATTACCTTCTTGCTCACTGCTCATTTGTGTGTTCCTTCCGTGCATTTATGGTGATGCTTTCCAAGCATTCACTATTTTATTTCCCTTGCATTTAATTTCCCCTACAGTAAATTAATGCTAGCACCAGTACTGTGCATTTTGTAACCATGAAGATTTCTTTTAGGGTCATAACTCAAGCCAATCAATTAAATGCTGTTTTGTTTTTTGTTTTTTTATTTCATTTCTATATAATCTATAAATAGTAAATATAATAGATTGTAAAAGTCCAAATTAAATTAATCATAACAACACTACCCTATCCAAATGTTTCTATATGATGGAGATGTTTCAGTATTATCAGTTCCTCTCACCCCTCTGGCTTATAAACCTGTGAACAAACACTGCTTCTTATACCTGTCTTCTTTGAAACTGTTTTTACAAGCAAATTCGTTACATACATCTTGGTGCAGAGATGGGTCAGACTAAGGAGGATCTCTCTCTTGCTGAGGATATAGCTCCCCTGAGTGGTAGGTAACCTATGCCCACCCCCCTCCCCAGCCCCCTCCCATGCCTTGCCTTGGGGAGCAAGGAGGCACATGGTGTTGGGGGTGGGGAGCAGAGCAGTTCCCCAGAAATGGCAGAGCAGTTCTCCAGTGCCAGCCCCCAGCCCCAGCCCCCACCTCACCTCAGGGAGGAGCTGCTGCCTGTCCTGCATGAGGGCCTTACCTCCAGTAAGTGTCCCACACCAGCCTGGGTGTCTCCGCCATGCTCCTTGCCCAGCTCCACTTTGGGCAGGTGCACGGCATTAAAAAGTTTATGCACAGCAAGATTTTAAATTGTGCATGGCCACACATGCATGCAGTTTAGAGGGAACCTTGGCCAGGAGTACCGTACCTTTGCAAGCTTAGCAGTGAGGGGTAGACAGATGGTGGCAGTGCTGGGAGGTGTGGCTACGATAGGGCTAAGGTGAATCTTGTGGGGGGCTATAGCCCCCCCAAGCTTCCTTCTAGCATTACTCCTGCAGCTGGCTGATGGGTGGGCTCTGGGCTGGGGCCCCGGCAGGCTGTGCTGCAGCCTGGGTGCAGGCTTCCTGGGGCACCACAAGGGCTGCAGTGGGTCCAGGGCATCATTGGGTCAGACTCTGTCCTGAGGCCCAGGAGCCTGGCTGTGTGTGTGTGTATGTGTCTGGTTCTGTGTGTGTCTTTGGTCGTGCGTGTGCATCTATGTGTGTTCTGTGTGTTTTTGTCTTTTTGTGTGTACCTAGTTCTGTGTGTGCATGTGTATCTCATTCTGAGCATATGTGTGTGTGTCTGTTCTGTGTGTGTGTTTGTGTGTATGTTTGGTTCTCTATGTTTGCACACATGTGGTCCTGTGTGTACATGCAAATGTTTGTGTGGTTTTCTGTCTGCATGTGCATGTGTGTGTCTGGTTCTGAGTGTGTGTCTGGTTCTCTCTCTCTCTCTTCCTTCTTTATCCCTCTCTCCTCCTCTTTTTTCTTTTTCTTTTCCTTTCTCATTCCCCCATCTCTATTTTCTCTCTCTCTTTTTTGTCTTCTCTCTTTCTATTTTTTTCTCTTTTATCACAACATGTGTAACAAAAAACCACCCCCAACAACAAAGGAAGTATATGAAGTTTTATTTATTATCACTAGTTTTATAATTTTTAGAAAACCTGGTCTTTACTGTTAAAAAAACTCCAGCAGTTATGATTATTAACCACATTTATATGCAGTGTGTCCTACCATGTACCCCCCACCCTGGTTTTATTTTTCTGGCATGCTGACATGCTGGTACCTTACAGGGTAGACATTGCAGTGAGGGAAGATGATTGGCTGTTGGGGAATCACGTGCTCTGTGTGCAGGCCCCTGCAACTGCTTGCATGTAAGAGAGACAGAGAGAGACACAGATACAGAGAGAGTATGTGTGTGTTGTTGCATGCACTAGTTGCATAGGCAGCAGGGCTGGGGGGCAGAGGCCTGTGGGTTGGGAGTGAGGGGAACTGGCAGGGCTGGAGGGTAGGAGGCTGCAGGTTGGGAGTGAGGTGAACCAGCAGGGCTGGGAGGCAGAGTACAGTGAGTCAAGAGTGAGAGGCAGCAGCAGGTCTGGGGGGCTGTGGCTTAGGACAGAGGGGCAGAGATAGGGAATGAGCATATCAATACCCCCCCAGTCATATACCCCTTGCCCCTTTCCTCCTTCTCCCCCTTTCCTCCTCCCCCCAGGTGTCCTCTTTTTTGATACTGGAAATATGGTAACCCTCAAGGCACCCCTCAGAAAATGTCAACATTTAGTTTACACTCATTTTTTGACTATAGAAAAATAAGAGAGAAATTCTTCTGTTGGAAAAACTCAGGAAAATAACAGGTCAATGCTTTTAACATTATTGAGTCCTAGTTGAAATATCTGGGCAAATCCAGACAAGCACGCATGTGCAGTATGCAGCACCACAGACCAATCTGCAACTCTGGACAGGCTGAATATTCAGGCATTCTCTGCACTGCTATGTTTTGTTTGTATTTACAAGTACTATCCTGCTGTGGAGTAAATTAGCTTACTTCAGCCTAATAGGGGTGCACATGTAGACAGAGAGACTTTTACTATGAAGCTAATTAGTCAGCTGTGTAGCAAATGTCTCATGCAGACATGGCCCCAGAGACTTCATTACCTATTTACATTTTCTGCAGAAACCCTAAACAGCCCAACCCTACTGAAGTTTTATTACCATTATTTAGTAAACCAGAGGGAATGATGATGCCTCTCATTCATACCTTTGAAAGATGAAAGAGATCCAAGTCATTGTTCTGCAGGGTTGGGAGATGAGCGCCTCCCACCCTTTAAATGAATACCATGAAAGGAAAATCTGAGATGAGATTTGGGATGTATCCCTGTTGCCTGTTTCCTATAGATCTCCCAGAAGTAGGGGATGAACAGGCCCACAGGTAAAATTAGACACAGAATATATTTATAACTGGATGTTCTGGGGATATTGAGATTTAATGTCCTGATATTTTTATATACAAAGCTTTTAGGATCATTTTAGTTATAGTATTCCTATGCCTTAGAGGACTGTGCAGTTTTCTTTTATGATAACTGAAACACCTAACTTTACAAGCTAAGGGCTTGGCAGATAGTCACAGTAGAATCAATTTACAACTCCCTAAAAGATATCTAAAATAGCTTGCCCATAAAATATGTTATATGTACATATTACATTACTGTGTGGTGTTTAGATTTTATTGATCTTCATGTAGAATAACTAGAGACTTGACCACTTATGAGTAATGGAGCATCCCAAAAACACGTTTTAAAAAATATAAAATATTATCACATGTTAATATAAAAGTAATGTTAAATAAGTCATGTTTCCCTGTATTTTTCATATCATGAATATCAAAAACAGAAAAAAAGAATGAAAGTTCTTTAATTCACTTATTGCCATATTAAAAGAAATTCATTGATTTGATTCAAAAGGAATTTCACCTCGTTATTAGAAACAGAAGTGCCCCCGTTTCTGGAAAAAAAGGAACCAAGGGTTGGTTTTTCCTCCATAGTGTGTGTTGGGTTCTAAATGGCCTCATTCAAGGGCCAACTAATTCAACAGAAAAACTCCCATTCAAGACAATGATCTTTGGATGACTTTAAATAGAGCTGGCTTCTTTACAGGAAATACTTGAATGACACTATAGAATGTTGTACTTGATTATCATCTGTAGAAGGTATGTAGCAGTAAGAACATGGCAATATAGAGGATTTTGTGGGAATGAGAATAGTGCATAGGGACATTCTCTGCAGAAGCAGACATTTCTGATGGGAAATAGTGAGGCATGTCAGTTATCAATGGAAAGAAGAGGAGTAACATGTGGGAACATATTTAGAATGAGTTGTTTGCAAAGTAACCAAGGGAGTACCACATACAGTGGTCTTGATTGCATGTGGTAAAAGTAAAGCAAAAGATCTGGGCAAGCCCATAGAAATTTTGAGGGCTTGTTAGAATATCTCATTTGTGGAATCACAAGGTAAAGGAATTTTGAAGAGCCTAATTAAATCAAGTAATTCACATGCCAATTTGTTTAAGTAGGTTGAGTCAAGGAGGGGGTTGAAGCTTTAATGTTGGATTCTCTGACTTTTGCTGGTCTATTTTACTACCTTGAAGTAAGTTTAAAACATGTTTGTGTTGCATTTAGAGATTTTTTTTATCTTACCTGTTACTTTAGATTTTAAGTTGGTTTTATTCTGTTCTAGTTTTAACAGTAAAGTATACAATTTATTGCTGAAAAGGCTCAAAGCTAAACATAAAGAAAGCTAAATGTCTTCTCCCTGAAATAGCCTGTTTTTCAAATAGATCCCATTTCAAGGTAAATAAAGGCCCATTTAGTAAATCTGGCATTTGGTGAGCTTTACAATTTACTTCTCTGCAGGTTATAGTTTTCAGGCTTTACTAGAATGATAGCTTGTATGGACTATTTTCTCCATAATTTACTGTTTCATATTGAACAAAGACAAAGCTGCTTCATCCTGGAGATGACCAGCTACTGTAAAGGATATTAATACATGACAGCATGAGCACTAGTGACATGTTTCATAGTCCTGCTGCTGAACAGACCAATGAAAAAATTCTGACTGGGCTTGTTCTTAAATTCATTGGACCACTGCTTTGTTCTGTAACTTTATGATTATTAGTTCTTATGAACAGAGATTGTGAATACCTCTGTTATTATCTACTAGGATGGCTTATCTTGATTGAGGCCACTGAGTGCTAGTACAATATAAACATTAAATCATCACATACTCTTATGCACTATGAATTTTATCACTGGGAGCATACATAGTGCAAAATTAGCTCATTGGTTGCAAATAATTCAAAATGCCCAAATAACTTGGGCAGGCATGGCATATATGTTAACCACTTCGAATTCAAATAAGTAGATCTGGCCATAGTGTATAATGGGGAATCAATGAGATATCTATAACGTTGTTGTTTTTTGGCTGATTTGGATGAAACTTGCAGGGAAGGTAGCCTCTGCTGAGACCACAAAGCCTGCCAGCTGTCAAGCAGATAGATTCAGGGGGAGTCTGGCTTCTGGGGCCCTGCACCTCTGGCTGCTAACAGGCAAAACTCGTGATGTAGGTGGGTGCTTGGGCAACTGCATCTATCTTGGGGCACAGGGGGGTGAAATCTACTGCAGGCCTGGGTGCTGGGCCCTGCCAGGCCATGAAGCCTGCCACCTGTGTTTGTGTCTGTTAGGGTGCAGTGGTGGGTGAAAAAAATTACTGCAGGCCTGGGTGTGGGGCCCTGCCACCACCCCTGCAGTTTTCAGCCTGCTGCGACTTAACACACACAGGGTCATCTATGTCACAAGTTTTGCCTGTCAGCAGCTTGAGGCACAGTTCCCCACAAACCCCTGCACCAACCTCCTTGACAGCTGTCAGGCTTTGTGGCCTCATCAGGGGCCACCACCCCTGCAGTTTTCCCCCCCATGTGGTGTAACACATACACGTGACATGAGTTTTGCTTTCAAGAATTTGGGTGCAGTTCCCCCCCAAACCCCTGCACCTATCTCCTTGAAACTTGGCAGGCTTCATGCTCTCAGCAGAGGATACCATCCCTGCAAGTTTCATCCAAAAAACAACAAAGTTATAGATATTTCGTTGATTTCCCATTATACCCTATGGCCAGATCTCAAGATATATGACATCAAGCTCTTTTCTCTTATCCAGGTGATTGGTCACTTGGTCATAAAAGGAAATAAGATTGGTCAAGCAAGACCTAACCACAACAAACTCATGCTGGCTATCCCTCCGGATGTTGCCATCAGCCAGTCTGTTAAGAACGGTCTCTGATAATCTTTTCTAAGACCTTCCTCAGGATAGAGGTAGGCTGGTGGGCCTGTAGTTTGCCAGATCCACTTTCCTCCCTTTCTTGAAGATAGGCACCACATTGGCCTTCTACCAGTCTTTGGGCACTTCATCAGACTGCCAGAAGTTCTCAAAGAGCCATGCCAGGGGCTGAGCTATGATGCTAACCAGCTCCTTGAGTACCCTGGGGTGTAAGCTATCAGTGCTGGCTGACTTGAAGGTGTCCAGCCTCTCAAGGTGTTCCTTCACAAGTCAGCATTGATGGAGGGTAAGGAATCTCGCTCACCCCAGCCTTCCTGTCCCATAATGGGCAGGGGCGTCCTTTGGGACTGGTGAAAAAATGGCACAAAGTATCCATTTAGCAAGCTGGATTTTTCCTGGGCATCGGTTGTCAGTTGTCCCATCTGGATTAGCAGGGGTCCAATATTACCCTTGCTTTCCCTCCGGCTCCCCACATATCTAAAAAAGGACTTTTTATTGTCCTTGAGACTTGTAGCTAGCTGGAGTTCAGTCACAGCCTTGGCTTTCCTGGTTCACTCCCTGCAGATCCGGACCAGTGCAGAATATTCCTCCTTGGAGATGGATCCAGTCCTCCATCCTTTGTAGGTCTTTCTTTTTAGACACAGGAGGTCCACTAGTTCCCTGCAAAGTCAAGGGATTAGCACTGAGTACATACTAAGTTGGGCACTAATTCATGCTAATTTTGTTACAGTGGAATAATATCAACATAAACATCAAGAGTTCATCATGAATAAGTATAATTTGCCATTGATGATCCATATTTCTGCTTTTATATAAGCCTTGTAACACAGTATTGAAAGTGAATTTGCAATGTTCACATTACTTCCAAGTAAAAGTTATCATATCCTGTACTGTTCATATGAGACTCTAATACTGTATCATATGTTCAATATGAATGAATACTTCTGGAAAACCTAGTAGAAATTGAGGGGGAAATTCCACATATTGTGGAATTTTTGCTGTGTCTGTTGTGTGTTTGTCTAGAAACAATGCTAGCTTGAGTTAATTTCATAGGCAGGATAATTTTGTGATGTAGTAAATAGCATTTTGTAGTGTTTCATGAGAATAAAGACTTTTTAAAAAGAAATAATCTTGTAGTTGTGACACTGGATTGTTCCTCCAAAAGGAGAAATTCAAGTCTCAGTTCTGCACAAATCTTTTAGCCTCAAGAATGGGGGAGAAAACTACTTCCTTTCTTGTCTAGATTGTGGCTTCTTAGGGACAGAAACAATGTCTTAATTTGCATGTGTGCAAGGCTCACTGTGGTGCGGCCTCAGGATGAGGCCCAAGTTATTACAAAAGCTGTGTTAACCGGCACTTATTAGCCAGAAAACTCTACTAACTGGCATCTGAGGGACATGGCAAAAGAGAAACCGGAAGTACCACTTCCAGGGGACTTCTGCTTTCATTGCTGCAAGCCAAGGTTTTCTTTGTCACTTCTTCGGCCCACAGCCTGGGGCAAAGCGGCCTGTGTGGGGCCCCGCTCCCTGTCCCTTGGCACACTGACACTGGGGAGTGCACCAGATGATGCACATTTGATTAGCTTGCATCCCCCTTTCCCAGGGGATACCAGATAACAGAGCTTTTACTGTATGTAAAATGCATTCAAATTTACAGTTGTGTAGGTGCAGGGCCCCAAATCATAAAAGGCTGACTTTTTTTTTTTAATCTCCATGATGAATGGATAGCCACAATGGTAATGTTAACCCATTTGAACACCTCATGAGTAATAGCTTTTTTTTCCTTTTTCCTCATTTAGAACAACTTCTATGACTGACAAGCCCTATGAAAAAGATGCTTGTGTGGCAGTTAGGCTATTCAAATGGTATTCATCCAATTGAGTTTTTGTTGATTTTCCTAACTAGTCTTTCCTACTTTTAGTAGAAACAGAAAGTTTGATTTTTTTTCTCCTTGTAATTACTATGAACTCTAGGTAATCAGATCTTGAGGTGAAGGAGATAAATACCTGCATGCATTTCACAATAGTTTCAACAATTAAATGCATATTTTGGTATGCAAAATATTTGTAATTTACACACAGTGTGGTTTACTCCTGTAATACAACGAGCATTGAGCAGTTTACATTCTGTCAATTTTTGCAGGAAAAATAGAATCTATAAAGGAACTTATCTCTTTTCACCAGCAAAATAGACTTTATTTTTAAGCACACATGTATATTGTGCCAGTGATGTAAGATATTTAAACAATTCTTTGCATATGGAAAACATTTCTATTTGGCTTTAAAAGAAAGAGCAGGTGCAAAATATAGGACTACAGCAGCTACACACTAAACTAAGGATTTTATGAAGAGACTAAAAGAGTTAGAATAGGATCTGGCTCTCACCCATTGCTGTGAGGATTTTACACATGCTCTGAATAGGTGGGGGAGGGGCGCTTTAATTAGAGCAGCCCTGAGAGCTGCTCTAATTAAAGTGCCTGGAGCATCTTGTGTATCAGTGTCTCTACACTTCAAAATGGCAGTGGGGGTGCTTTAGCTAAAGCTCATCAAATGAAGTGCTATAATTACAGAGCATAAGAGCAATCTCCAGGCTTGTGTATAGGCACCCAGGGATGTACAAGTTAAATGTTTAATTATTTAACCAATAAACCCAGCGATAACCAGTTAGTTTACCGGCTATCATTTAGAGTGGGGCAGGGCATGGGGTCAAGTCATCAGAGAAAGGGGGAAGGGAAGCTGTGGGTACCCCAGGAGGAACCAGACAGGAGAGACGAAGGAGGAAAGGGGTGAGGTGGGACTACTACTTGTACTCTATGAAGTTAAAGAAGAAAACAGTGGGCAGCTTAATGACTTGTCAACTAAGCACAGTGGTGAAGCATAGGAGATGCACGGGGGTGCTGGTGCACCCCCTGAGAGTGCTGGTGCACCCTCTGAGTGGCTGCACTCCCTGCTTAAGCAATGGACAGGTGGGGCAGGCAGGAGCACCGGTGCCCCACTGCAAGTGTCAGCCAGGGAGTGGAGTGCTGTTGTGCTCCCAGAAGTGGCCGCAGCCTGGTTGGTGGGATAGGCTGCAGGGGTCTTGCCCCCTGGTCTGCAGGATCAGCTGCAGAGGGACCTATGTAACTATGAGCTCCAACAGAGCTGGAACACTCTAACCATGTAGCAGAGAACTGGAAGAGGTTTGAATAACAATTCAAACTTCAGATTGTGACTAACTCTTGCCTATGTGACTTCCCTGGTTGCCTGCAGTAGTATCTCTGTCTGTGTACCCAGTCCTGAAACCTCGGTTTGATCTCTGCTTATTTCCTTACATCATCTTCTGGAAACCCCTCTGACTTGGTGTGTGAACCCCGGTTTGACCTTGGATGCTGGTAATGCTTCCCCCCCCGCCACACACACACACTTTAACCACTAGGTCTAGCACCTCTGTGGGCCCTGAAACAGTGAAAACAAATGGACATCCTATGGCTTTGAAACTGGATACTGGTACAGAAGCTAATGTTAAACTAAAGTTGGGTATTTGACTGGTCAAATATAGGTTAAAAATTGTAAAAAAAAAAAAAAAAATTCAGATAAATCACATTTTTATATATGCAAGGGCCACATCAATGGGCACTTTGAAAAGCAGCCAGTGCGGCAATGCTTGCAGTTGTATAAATGGCAAAATGCATGTCAGCACTGGGAAAATACTAGTGGTGCACTTTTGAAGTAAAACACCTTGGATGTGCCTTAGTACAAAAGTATACTGCTGCCATTTTCTGTGTGCTCATGTAGCAAAACCCCGTTTTTCTTTTTTTTTAATTTATTTTAAAATGCATTCACTCCCCTTCCCCAACCATTTCTGACTTTTTCTCTCCCTCTCTATTCCCTATAGCTAAGTATAGGTAAGCTAAGATGTAGGATATGCTTTAACATTTTATTTTAGGTAGTCAGTTTTATTTTTCCCTCCCCTCTTTGCAAATAAGTGCCCTGCTATTTTGATATAGATATCCATTGTTTTATAAGTGATAATTATTATGTTTGTATTGATTTTTTTTTTACTGCTTTTATATTGTGTGATTACTGTTTTAGGCCTATATATGTAAGTTAGCATATGTCATGTCAAGTTTACATCTTGTAATGTCAAGCCTCCATCTTATCCCCATGCCTGGTTGCATAACCTGTGACTTGTACTACCCCTCCTATGTAACTTGGTTCCTGATTGAATGGGGATGAATTAGGGTGCTTGAGAGACAATGACAGTAGGTCTAAAAATAGCTCCCTCTGAATGACCGAACCATCAACACCAATACCTGGAACAAGGAGCCAGGCTTTGGAACCACCCTCAGCATTCAAGTAACAAAAGATGCAATTCACCATTGTGCCAAGGCTGCACATGCTCAGTAAGAACACCTAGAGCCCTCTGGAACAGGACTGACCTTGACTGGACAGGCCCTCCCCACAGGAGATCAGAGGTAGTCTGATATCTATGCTGTCAGCCTGTTTCCAGCCCCAAGCTCCCAGGTTTCTGCCTCTCTCTCTCCTGGCTGTCTCCTCCTTGCCACCACTTACCTGCCCCCACCCTCTGCAATATCTTAGCTGCCTGCCTCAGTTTTCAGCCCCAATCTACCTTAAGTAACCACAAGCCTCAGTTCCTCAGCCAGCTTCTCTGTAGTCTACCAGTTCTAATCCCAGTTCTGGCAACTCTTCACTCCCTACACTTTAACTCTCTTTCTCTCACCATAACCTCCCCGCAAGTATCCCAGGTACCCCAAGCACACACATACATACCATACCATCCAAGTTAGAAATTTATCTATGTGTAGATGGGTTGCATGTGTGTGTGTATATATACACACATATATACATGTCATTGTGTGCACAGTATACAAATTAGTGATCTGTGTATGTGTATTGAGTGTGCAGGTATGGACAATTGATTTTTGTCTAACTTTTGGGGTGTATAATGTATGTGCTTGAATTGGTGATAGGTATGCATGTGTCTAGGCTAGTTTGGATGTCTATGTGCCTGAGCTGGTAGTGTGAATGTATATGCACCTACTTGATTTGTGCGTTTGTATATGTGCAATTGTGTTGCACCCTCCTGTCTAACAGTGCAATATTGAGATCCTGAGAGTTGGCCTGACCCCACAGGGCAACACTTACATGCATTTCAGTGCTGAGACAACTGCATGTGGTGCAGTGCAGTTCATTTCAGCTCACGTGCAGAGCAGACTTGATTAGTCAAGTCTGCTTTGAAGTGGCAGATGTTCAGCACATTGCAGGTAAAAAAAAAAGTATGTGTATAAATGCCCAATATGTTCAAATAATACACAGGAAAGGGACATTTTTTCCATTGACAAATGTGTCAAAAAACAATACTAAATTACGTTTCTGTCAAGAAAACGACAAAAAATGTAGGGTTCTTTTTCTGTAAAATTACTATAATTTTTGACTAATCAAAAATATGCAGTTAATTGACCAGTCAATTGACATTATTCAACCCATCAGTTGACTGGCTTGTCAAGCCTATACCAGACTTTAGTCTAAAGGGCATGAAACTGAAAGCAAAACTTCACAGCAAGCAGATAAGGCTCTGAACTTACACTGGGGAGCTGATTCCTATAACTGGCACATGTAACCTGGAGATAAAAGTAAATAATCAAAATGAACAGATTCATGTTGTGGTTGTGCCAGGAAAATGTGTACTTATACAAGGGCTAACAACTTGGCAGGCACTAGGTCTTGTTCAGAGAACACATACCATAGAGGAGTACAGTAAAATTGAAGATAAGTTGCAGATTGCATTTGAGGGGCTTGGAAAGCTGAACAAATTATATAAAACTGAGCTGTCTGAACCCTATATTGTCCCAAATTCCTTTAGCTCCAAGACAAAACCTGAACACAGAACTAGAGAAACTGGTTCCTAAAAGATATTAGTGAGAAAAACCAGCTGACAGACTGGGTTCATTTACTTTAGTTATAGTGCTCCCCTTCCTGTCCTCCCTCCCCCACACCGCAAAAAGGAGCCCCTCACCTTTTGCATTGACCTACAAGAACTTAATAAATATGTTTTTTAAAGGGAACATTTTCCCACTCCCACCAGATAGAAACCTTTGTAGGGGTGGCACAAACAACATATTTCTCTACATTAGATTAATCATTTGGGCTCTGGCAGGTTCCATTAAAGGAAAATAGCTGACATTTGTACACATTTAACACTCCATATGGAAGATTCTGCTTTCACAGATTGCTTTTTGGGTTATGTTCAGCACCAGAAGTGATTCATAAATATATACAACAAATGTTTTGATGGCACGGAAAGTGACATCAAAGTGTACATAGATGGTATTTTAATATGGGGACCTTGCTGGGGGAACATGAACTGAGGCTTCAGAGAATTCTGGAAAGGCTTTGGTCATCAAGGTTAAAACTCAACAGAAAAACGTGCAAATTTAGAGTCAGAGAAATAACATATGTGGGCAAAAAAATAACAGATCAGGAGTGCCAATAGATCCCAGCAGGGTACAATCAATTTCTAATATGCCACATCTCAAAGATTAGGAAGGAGTGCAAATGTTTCTGGGCATGGTAAACTTTGTAGGGAAGCTTGTTCCTTATCTGGCACAAAAATGCAGTAATCCAAGAGCTTTACTGCACAAAAATAATGGATATGGGCATGGCATCACAACGAGGAGTTTAGGAACCTAAAACGGTTATTACAAAATGCTCCAGTGCTTAGATTCTCTGACCACAAATGTCAAACAAAACTGTCTACAGATGACTTTAAGGAAGTTCTTGGGGTAGCACTCATGTAGAAGTATGGGGAGCATTGGAGACCCATAGCTTATGCTACCAGGACTTTAACTAAAACTGTCAGTGGGAATGTCTACACATGATGCTATGTTGTAGTAGCAATGTGCTATGATGACATAGCATCCGCAGGCACAAACCATGATGCTGCAGCTTCGTCGTAGCAATGCATCCCCTGGCTAGTAGTTATGTAGTAGTTAAAAATAATTGTGCGCCAGCAGCACAGCACAAGTATGGGCTGGTATCATTTAGTACTTCCAAAAGGAAATACTGAATGATGGCACAGTAATAACCATGTCATAGAGGCATGTGTAAACATGCCCAGGGTGCACAAATCAAAAAGGAGACTTTAGCTCTGATGCACAGATGTAAAAAGTTCCACATCTTTCTATCTGGGAGACCAGTAATAGCTGAAACAGATCTGAAGCCGTTGGTGGCAATAGCAAAAATGGGGCTCACTGACACAGCAAAATTACAGAGATTAATCTTTCAATTGCAATTCTATGAATTAAAATTAGAATATAAACCAGGGAAAGAGTCAGCGGTGGCAGATATTCTGTTTAGAGCTTTTGAGTGAAGAGAAATAGAACCAAATCCAGAGTTGTGCATATTAATCTGTTAAAGAAATTGTTCCTAGCTTCTGATAAAATGTGGACTGTACTTGCCACAAGATGCCATGACACAAGATCAGTCTTTACAAATATTATCATGAACCATTAATGCAGGATGGCCTGAAAAGTACTTATCGAGTCCTTATCACCAGTTTGAAGCAGAACTGCTGGTAGTACGTGGCTCTTTTGGGGAGAAAAGTCTGTAATTTCTAAAGTATTACATCAAGATCTGTTGCAAAGGCTAATGAAGGATACTTGGGTATAAAGAAATGCAAAAGAAGGCCTAAAAAACTCTTAGTGCTGGCCACTAATGAATATAGACATTAGAAAACATATTTCTGCCAAAAATACAGAAATATTCAAGCAGAACAGCTAATGATAGTAACCAAAGAAGGCTTGGCCCCATGCTTCGAAGTACTGTAGCTATAGATCTGCTCATGCTGGGGGGGGGAAAAGTACTGATTTCAGACTATTTGATTATCTGGAAAATGCAAGACTTGATAGTACATCTGCAAAGCACACACTAGAGTACACACAACATTTATCTTTGCCAAACATGACATCCCAAGCTGTGGTCAGATCTGACCATGGTCTACAATTTGATAAGTATAAGTTCAAGTGCTTTGCAAATGAATATGGGTTTATACACATTGGCTTGAGCTCAAGATATTCACAGCCTAATTGACTTGTAGAAAAATGGTGTCAAGATAATAAAAGGGCTGCTAAAAAAGGCAGAGGAGTCTCACAGAGATCCTTACCTGGCATTACTAAATTATAGAGCACCTCTTTTGAAATAAGCATTTTTGCCAGCTGAGATCTTAGGCTGGGTGCAGACATTAAAAAAAAAGGAAAGAAAAAACAAGTGGTGTTTTACTTTAAACTCAGAGCACTCCTGAGCTGAGCCCCAGCGCATGCCCAAAAGAAGCAATGCATTACTTTGACCCGGCTCACCCAATGTCTGTATAGATTTGGTGCTTTAATGGGGCTTTTATGGTGCTTTTATCTAATAACAGATTGACCTAGCTTCAGATAAAAGTGCCAAAAAGCTCTGCTGAGATGCCTGATCTATACAAGCACTGGGGAGCTGGGTTGAAGTTACGTGCTGCTTCATCTGGTAATGCAGTTGGAGGTGGGGTGGGAGGCAGGGAATTGGTTTTTAAACATCTGCAAGCAACCTTATTTATCAGGAAACTTAAAACCAGACACCTAATTTGGGAATTGCTGACAAGAAATTAAAAAAAAATATGTAAGTGCTTTCAAGACACATGATAAATACAAAGAAAAGGAGTCATGAGAACTAGAACCTTGGCTACCCCAGCAGGGTATTACGTACAATTGTAAAACATGGATGAAAAATGCAAACGTCACTCATGAGGTAGATCCTTGATGTTATGTAGTGGAGACAAGTGAAGGACATGTATTGCAGGTGTTTCCTATTCTATCTGCAGATATCAGAGAAAGACAGGAGAATAAATGAAGAGTATTCAAACCAAAGAAGGACATGGAGGAAACTAGAGAACAAACCAAGCAAGATAACAATTTAAACCATAGACCTCAGGGTGGAAATAGGAATTGCCTTCCTTTACTCTACAGATGCCCACACCTTTAGTCATGCCACAAATTTGTGGCTGTATAGGAAAGTAGTAATACTTTGTTTTGCTTTATTGTGGCGGACATCTATTTTGCTTTATGGCAGGAGAGTTGACCTGGGCAAAGGATCAGGGCTTTGAGGGGCCTGATCCTGTGCATCCTGGGAAATCCTCTGCATGATTGAACCCCTGAAGCCCTAGAAGAGCCTGCCTGGGTTTCCCACTTAAAAAGACTTACCTGGGGAATCTCAGGGTACATCTGTGTAAGAGGGGAAAGTTGGGGTTTCCCAGCTTACCCAAACAGAGTCTCATGATCTCCAGAGCACAGCTGGGTAAGACAGCTGTGTAGGTGAGAAAACTGAATTTCCCCACTTACCCAGATGCATTCCCAGAAATTTTGGGATGTGTCTTAATAAGCAGGGAAAGCTGAAGGCTTGAGGAATTCCTGGGGTATGCAAGACTGGGACATCAAGCCCTGGGAGAACACATTGAATATGATCTCACAGCATCAATGGGCAGGACAATGGGCAATGTGTGTTTTTGCTTAATGAAGTGGATCCACTCTGCTGGGACATACCCTGGCACAGATGATCCACTTCATTGGAAAATCTCTATTGCTAGTCATCCTTTTTCTCACTATTTTTTGTGATTTTAATCTTCAGGTGAACATGCAGGTACGTTACAAAAGTACACGTTAATTCTTTTCCAGGGACCTAAGCAGGATTGCCCTTAGACACCTAAGATGAATAAGTGGAATAGGATCTGGGCCCCAAGCTCTACTGAAATGCAATGGTATCTGGTTACTAATACCCTTAGGCTCCTAAAAGTGTCACTCAACAGTTAACTGAATTAATTTATCCTAGTTCACCACAAAGATATAGCACCCCATTACTGTGGAGAAGTTCAAATGCCAGGGTATATCTAGATTGCCAGAGACAGCTAAAATTATTTGAAAGGAAATTCATGGACTAAAATCCAGTGCTACATGTTAATAAATGTATATAATGCAGACTGTATTGTATACACTTGCACTATGGTTCTTTCCAAGATGCTACATTTATTTTGATGCTATACCTACAATGATGAAGATAAAATCTCCTGGGACTTTTCATTTATTTACTGTTTTAATGATTAAGTTTCCTCCTGTTTTTTCCTGAGAGCAAAAAATGTTTCCAATACATGATATGAAAAGCAGTAGGAGTTCAAACCATATCCATCACAGATATGTAAAATAAGACTCCGTCTGTCACTGCCAAATTATTTCCCCCTTTGTTTTTGTTCAGCTTACTGGATTGTTCCTACTTGGCATCTTCTCTCCCTTCAATACATGAAAAATAAGGGCTAAAAATAGTCTCATTAAAACAGGTCTTTCAGAAGTTGCATTCTATTGAAAACCCTCTCATTAGGAACAGAAATACATTATTTTTCTATTCATAAAGAGAAGCTGTTTATCACGCTTGTGTCTGACTACAGTAGATTAACACATTATCATTTTTCAGAATGAATCTTATTTGAGGCTGCCTACATCTATGTATAGTGCTCTTAATTTCTATACTGCCTTATCTAATCCATTCTTTTTTTTTTAAATGACACCAATTTCTTAAAAAGAAATATATATATATGTGTGTGTGTGTAATTATCAACACTTCCTTGCCTTGCATTCACCCATGTTATGTTTATTTGATTATTTAGGCCATAAAGGATATGAGAAATTAGTATGGGCTGCATTTTCAAAGTGTTTGTGCCACTAAATAGGCCCTGTGCATCTGCATTAAAAGGTGGAAATGAAACACGCACCTGCCGAATATTTTTGAAGAATAGCACAACTAGGATATGCCTTATGTATTATATTACTATGAACCCCTGTACATTGCAAAATAATTTTAGATTATTTTTAAGTTTCATTTCCAAACAAAACAGAGGGACAAATTTATCAACCTATTCTTCTCTACTTTGGAATGATGTAAAGCAG
Organism: Crocodylus porosus; assembly: GCF_001723895.1. NCBI lineage: Eukaryota > Metazoa > Chordata > Crocodylia > Crocodylidae > Crocodylus > Crocodylus porosus. The sequence continues at coordinate 8,018,347 of NW_017728907.1, forward strand.
CCATATGTTGGGATTAACTGGCTGGTTAGGACAGGTTTATGGTTGCTTTGAATCACTGGAGTGGCCCAAGCCAGGCAGAATGTCTCAGTGAATCTAAGCTTTCTGCTCTAGATCTTATCATGGTTACAAAGGTAATCTTTTAAAATATGACAGGTATTTGATGCTTGCTTGAGGCTGCAGATAGCTGAAACAGTAACACTACAAGGTAAGGACTCAAGGTTGACCCTATTCAACTCAATGCCAGAATTGATCCTTCAATCTAAAGGCAAAGGGGAATATTGATATTAACTCTTCTGTACTTTAGCAGAAATATCAAGAAAATTTGCCATATTTGTTCTTTGCTGGACACAGTGGCAAATAACGAGGTGGCATCAAGTATTCCTAGACTGGGGAGTAAGATATTTAACTGCTTTACTCCCAGCATAGTCCTTTTTACCAATCTATTAAAGTGGAATTGGAGATGCATCTTCTCTTTCAGAGCAGAGGTTCTAACTGCCTAAGCATATATTGTACCAGGGTGTCTCTCCAGGGGTGGCTGTGAAGCCCCTGGAATCCCTTCTGCCCTTGCTCACTCTGCTCACTGTGGGCAGTCACCCCTTCTATCACCCACCATACCTTGGTTTAATTACTTTTATATGGGGGAGGCTGACCCAGGACTTCCCAATCTGCTTTCACTAATGACCATGAGGTATTTGTGGTCACTGCCTCATGGGCCTAATTTCATGGCTCCAGTATGCTCCTACACCATGCCCCATGCCTTGCAGGTGTCATCACTTACTGCTGTTTCCCTTCTGATCTCTCTCAGCCCCTCTCCAGGACCTCAACACACTGAGCCCCTCCCTCTGGGCTCCTGGACCCTCTCTGGTCCCACACACTGAGACCTTCTCTCTGGGCTCAGGACCCCTCCATCCCTTAATCCCTTCCCAAACCTCCAGACTGATGAATGTACTCTCCCTTCTGGCTTTCAAGAGCTGAAGACATCCTGCTAAGCCAAAGTTCTCTCAGCAGCCTCCAAAATTTTACTGCCTGCTCATCTCAGGGTCTGGGCTTATATCCTTTCTAAGTCCTGCCCTTTCCTAATCAAGTAAAGCTCTCATTAGCCCCCTGCACCACCTGTAGTCTGCTTTTCAGGCTGCCTTTCCTCTTAAAGTGGCAGGCACCTTAAGCACCCTGCCACATATACCCAATAACATTTCTTGCCAAGGCTCACTTATTCCTTTGCCATCAAAACAATCCCATTTTCTTCCTTTACCATGACAGAGAGAACTTCCTTCTCACCAGTATAATAGTCTTCAGGATGGTAACATTTTAAAATGGCTTTGCACCATAAAATAAACTGAATTTAATAGCAAAATAATGTTAAAAAAGAACATGCAGATTGAATCAAAGTAGAGCAGAAAATCAAGCAATGACAGCACTGGTGGACAGGCTCCATGGCATGTATTTTAAATAAAATGCGAAGCCTAGTTTGAAGTCTTGGTAAACATTGTAACTTTTCCTCATCATGTTTATCTCTTAGAATTCAGCAAATAGTATAGGAGAAGTGATTCTTTCATAGACTGTGGGTACATCTACATGTGCAAGTAATGTACCCACATTTTCTGAACAGGAAATTCAGGTATATTAAACTGTGGCCCTGCATGCATCTAAACATGCAACCTGTGGAGAGCAAATTTGCTCCTAATGGGAGCAGTTCAGTCCAGGGCTGCTCCTGATCTGCTCTGACCTCCTACAGCAGCCAGAGGAAGCTCCAGGCTCCCCCAGGTGCCAGCCCTGGGCTCAAAGTGGGCATAGGGGCTGGTCCTGATATCTGCAGGGTGGGGGAGAGCTGTCCGAGCTGCTGGGCAGCTGCCTTCCAGCCAAGAAGAGACTGGGACCCATCCTGATCTCCATGTGGCTAGGAAAGCTGTTTGAGCTGCTGGCCACCTGCCCTCCAGTCACGTGGAGATCAGGACCTGTCCTGCCCGCTGAGCAAGGACAGCTCTCCCCATCCCATGTGGCCTCCTGCTGACTAGGAACAATTGGCTGCATCTACATGTGCACGTTGGTACATTAGTTTAATGCACTGATTTCTAGTACCTGTAGCTACATGTCTAGGATCCCTAAAACATAGCCAGGATTCTCAGGGCTTTTAGGCTTCCACCTCTAAGGCAGAGTGTGAGACATCTCCAGCATGGCTAATTTCTCTGTAGGGACAGACCCTGGCTTTCCATGAGGCAGCCTACCCAACAGCTGTGGACACTGGAAGCACATAGTCCCTAGCTGTTGGGCATTTCACCATGAATCCAGGAAGGAACTGGAACCCTGGTTCATCCCACCAGTGGTGATTTGAATAGATAGATAGATAGATAGATAGATAGATATGTAACAGCTGCAAAGGCTTGCTTGACTGCAAGATGAGTAGCTGAGCTGTGCCTAAGAACTTTGCAAGGAAGGTGGCAAAAAGTTTGCAGAGGGTACAATAGATTTTCCAAATGGAGGGCATGCTGCATACAATTGATGATTTTTACTGGAGCATTTGAACTGTGACCAGAGCTCCCGTTGCAAACCCCAGACTCTGATTGGCTACTATGGAGCCATAAAAAAGCTGACAGAGAGGAAAGCATCTGGGGGAAGCTGGAAAAGAGTAACACCAACCTGGAGAGAGAGAGAGGAGCAGAGCCTCAGCCCCTCCTCTCCCCATCAGGCAGGGGAACGGAGCTGAGGCTTTCTAGGGAGCAGGCTTCAGGATGGAGGAGATCCTGAGTCATCCAAGGAGGAGCTGGTTCCCCACCCAGGTCAGAACTGTGTAGTCAGGAACACAGGTACCCAGGGAAGAGTGGGGAGGAATTGTTAAGTGAGCTGAGAGCTGAGTGAAGCTGCCTAGTCAGGGACAGGCAGAGGGAAGTCCTCTATTTGGGCTGGAAAGAAACCTGCAGAGGGAATCCCCTATTTGTATGTGGAGGTGATGGGGGAGAGAGACAGCCCAGAGATGGTGCAGGATGTGAGAATCCCAAATCTGCATGGGTGTGTGAGGGGATGCTCATCCCCTAGTGCTTGCAGGAAGTGTATTTTTCAGAAGGAAACTAAGGAAAAAAGTCTATTATCTGCAGTGAGTGAGCAGAGACTTGTTTTTGCTGAGTTACCGAAAAAGGCCCGAGTCCACTTTCCCTGGAGCAGCACAAGCCTCACCTCTGCCACCTAGTGGTCGATCATAGTTAAAGCTGTGTTGCCATTTATTTTTATGGGAAGGAGAGTGTGACCAGAGGCAAATCAACCTGGGTTATGTGGGGAGAGTGTTTTTAAGGGGTTATAACCAGGTGAATTACTCTTTAAGGTTGTTTGATACAAGTGCAGTTGTAAATTCTATTCAAATTGTTGGTTTGATTATTAACTATTGATATTATACATATATATTTCTTCTCTTGATTAGTCATTTCTTTTTGTATATAGTTGTACATAATAAAGAAACCAATGTGTTTACTGGGCTTAGAGTAAATTCTTGGACAGTGATGGTGAAGGTGAGGCACACGCTCCTCCACAGGACACTTCAGTCAGCAGACCTGCCTGAGAGGGTTCCCAGGGCTACTGGCACCCTGAGGATCCAAAAACCAGTACATCACCTGGCCTAGTGTGCTGGCATGGGTTACAGATAGATATTCAACTGACATTTTCCATCACAACTTTGTTCAGGTAGAAAATTTACAGCTAGCTCTAGCAGTTGTCATTCCTCCCATACAATACTGACTCCTACAAATCTCTCTTAAAAAGCCTACAATATTTTCTGTGATACCCCAAAATGCTAACTGCACAATACATGGTATATTGAAAGAACCCTTGCAGAAACAAGTACATACATGTAATTAGAATGGATTCAATCTACCAACAAGGTCCCCTCATATTATAGGGTTCAGAGAAGTTTAATATTTACTACTTTGTAATGACATGTAGATGGTCTACAATACTGATCAAAGATTAATTAGTTTGGGACTTATCTTTCTCCAGTCAGTAGCAGTAAAGATCCATAAGCTCAGCTTTCCAGCTGACAAACCCTATTTTTATGTTATATCATTGTAAGAGGCTTTGCTCTTCTTTTCTACCAGCAAGTGACCACTAAATTCTTAAACATATATAAAGCAAACAACTTTTGATTACAGTTTCAAATGAGGATATCAAACTACTTCTCATGGCAAATGGTACAGAAATAATTGCTGCGTCTTCAAAGTGTCCTCCTTCTACCTCATAGCAGTATAATATCTAGGTATTATCCTTAGGGCCCAACTCTCTGACCATCTATACCAGTTTGTACTGCCATAACTTCCTTGATTTCAACAGAGTTACTCCTAGTGTACCCTCGTATAACTAAGGGACATCATAACAATGTTAATTTAGTTAAGAAAACTTTCACCTTTTCCCTGGGAAATGGTATATAAAAATTGTATAATTACTAAACAGTGCACCAAAAAAAAATGTTTTCACAATGAATACCAAAATCTGATCTGGAACAAAATGTAACTGAGAAAAGTTTTTAAAATTTCCTCACAAAAATAATAATAAGAAAAAAATATATAATTTCAAGTTTTTATATCATTTTTTCCTAATGTTGTAAAAGAAAAAAGGTCACTTCAACATATATGTCTTGCTACATAAGTAAGTGTGTGTGTTTGTGTGTGTGTGTGTATACACGTGTGTATGTATACATACATATATCAGTTTTGTTCTGAAAGGGCTGAAACAAGACATTTTGAATATTGTTAAAAATTTTCCGTGGTTCTACCCTGAAATTAAGGCTTCATGAAAGTGATTTAGGATGGGATTTTGACTGAAATGCATTTACCAAGTGGCAGTGCTTCTGTCAAAATGTTTCCCTATATTTCTAATAAACAATCTGGGTGCACCCACAGACTACCTATGGAAAGCCACAAATCTGGTATGATGCAAATTTGCCTAATATGAACTTGAAAATAATGTTTTGTGGAGAGACAGAGAGAATCTATGTTGGGAAAAGAGGCACATTTTATATGGCTTGATGGCTTTTTTTAACGTGCTGTTTTTGTGCCTAGTTTCATGACTTCATTTACTCACAGGTTTACTGCAATTTTCAGACCCAACTACTGAAGCTTAAAAAACAAAACCAAACCAAACCACTGTGTCAATAGATATAAGACATTTCCAGCACCCTTCTCAGCGATTTGTATAAAAATTAATTTGGACTGGAGAAAGCATAGTTTCCAAATCTTCATGAAACAGGTTTAACTACTAGATCATGCAAAATCAGGCATTAAATTTGATAATATGCAATGTGCTTGGCACACAGGAAATGCCAATGCCATAATTATACCTTTTGTACCTACTGAGAAGCATAAATTAGCATTTGATTTTCAGAGACAATGGGGTGGGGAAAAATCTCTCATTGATATAAATGGATTTTGGATTACTCCCTTATTGATTATGCATACATGTTAGCAGCAAGCAAAGGATGCTTCAGGTTGAAAGGTGTTTAGACATAGGTTGAACTGAATGCTAATGGATCTTTATACCACATTCTAGAGGCAGTATTTCTATCAGGTAGTGTAAATGAAACCAATCCCTAATTATATTTCAGTTCTTGTTCTGGTCATTCATAATCCAGGGCATACTGGGAAGCCAATAAGAAAAGAAAATCCTCTCTAATAACATGTGGTCACGTATACACTGCCATAGCAGATACTATGGGTACAGGTAAAGCTATTTGATCCTGATATTTGAAATAAAGATTTACTAACTGTTGTTAACAGTAATGTCTGACTGGTTGTGCTGCTTGCATCAGGGGCTACAGTGTAAGAGAAGGGATAAGGACCAAAAGCAGAAGGTTTGGTAGCAGCTTCTATCCTTCCACATATAGGCAAACAGTACAGTTCCTCCTCCTCCTTTTGTTGAGCATATATTGTAATTAGAAATCTCTAGAGTTTAAAATATTCAGTCACATGCATGTTGGCCAGTCAAATACCAAGGTCCATAGTTTATGTAGCCTATTAGGTATGCAAATAAACCGATGCACCTCAGTGCAATTCTAGTATATTCTGTTCAACAGAATAACTGTTAATACAAAAGATAGCTGGGTCCTCCTTATCTTCCTCATTGCTTTTTTGAAATATAATTCTAAGGGTCAGATGATTTTGTGCTGAAAAAGCAGACGCAACATAGATTTTTAGGGACTTGAATAGGGTGAATAAAACTTTTACGAAGACATTTAAATTCACTCAAATGCCCAATAGGTACAATCTGGCCCTAACAGCCTAGCTGTAATTCCATTGAAGTCTTGCAAAGTCTTAGTGGTCTTGGGGATATGACCCAAATTCATTGTTGGTAGAGATATTATACTGATCACCAAATAAAATCCTTAAAATGGACTATTTAAAATGTGATTCATTTTCTAATCTAATGTGCATGGCCATACCATTATCTAGTATACATATTAAATGCACTATTAAAACAAGAATGCAAGATGAGATATGTAGATCTCAGGTGCGTCAGTGGTCCCCTAACAACCAAATATGACCCTAGGTATAGCTGTAAATTTTTGTTGGTTTTGTGCATTAACATTTTCAATGTGCATATTTTTGTGATGCACAGAGTTGTGTTCTTGGCACAGAGCTGTATTCTTCAATGCAAGTCTCAGACTTGAAATATTTATTCATGAAAAATGCATTGTTAGAAATTCATTAGAAGCGTGTGTGTGTACATTTATATGTTTCTGATTGTTTTTGTTCTGTTTTTTAAACAAAATTACATTTTTCATCAAAGAAAAACCAACAAGAACAAACATTTCAGTTTCTCTTGGGTTTCATAAATCTCTCATCCTTTTTAATATCACTGTCAAAAAGATAGATTTCATAATATTGTTTATTCTGAGGAATGTATTTGATAACCTTAACACATTATCAAACTAAAAATTAATGTGAGTATCTTTATCTTGGATATTGTTGTATTTCAAAAAGCTAACAGTTTTGGAAATTGATACCCCACATTTGTAAAATTTTCATTCAGAGTGGAGTTTATGCCTTTCACAGCTATGATCTATAGCAAGTATTTTGTTTGTTTAGTTATCAGAACCAAACATGAAGTGGAACTATGAAACACAAATCTTCTGTTCATGTAAATGGAAGAATGAAAACAAATCTCACTCACTTATTCCATCAAAAATGTGGCTTATTACTCTTAGGAATTTCTTATGAATGAGTGATGAAGAAGGAGCTACATCCAGAGTCTCAATGTGTGGCTGAGATCATAGTGCAGGTAGGAGGGCTTCAAGTGTCTTAGGACCTGAGCGACTTTTAAGAGCAGGAGGAGGGATGGCTTCCACCTTAACCAAAATGGTATCAAACTGCTGGCATGTAAAATTAAAAATGTGGTAGAGAAGCTTTTCAATTAATGATTTGGGGAAAGCATACGGATACAGAAGAACACATGGACTGACACATCCTGTAGGGATGAAGCCATAAATAATGCGGATAAGAGATAAGTAGCTCACAAACTTGGTAGAATGAGGAAAATCAGTGGGATGCTGTAATAACAGGGGAGAAATTATACAGGCATGTTAGAATAGGTTCTACTGGTAGAGGGGTGGCACTTTATATCAAAGACTGCATCAAATCAAATATGGTAGATTCTTTTAACTGATAAGAGAGGAATCTTGATGGATAGAAATGCCATGCTTCAATAGGAAAGAAAAAGTGCATCTGGGGATAAACTATTGGCAGCAACAAGCTAGAAATTCTAAGGAAGTTGAGAGGGGCTGCAAAAGCAAAAAACACACTAAAACTGGGTGACTTTAATTACCGACAAATAAAATAGGTCAATCTAACCTCAGCCTGGGATGCAGAGACCAAATTTCTTGACATTTAAAAGACTGCTTTCTGGAGTAATTAGTCCTTGAACTTACAAGTAGAAAGGCCACTCTTGACCTAGTCCTAAGTGGTTCACAGGATTTGGTACAAAGGGTAAGTAGTAGTGAGCTGCTTTTCAACATTAACCACAATGCAATTTGGTTTGACATCCATCTAGGAGAGAGGTTAGAAGGAAATCTACTGCAGTAGCCTTTAACTTAAAAAGGGAGACTATGCCAAAATGAGAAAGCTAGGTAAGCAGAAGTTTAGAGGGGGTGCTAATGAAGTGAAGAACTTGCAAGCAGTATGAGATCTGTTTAAAAACACCATATTGGAGGCACAAAGTAAATGCATACTGCAAATAAAAAAATGGAAAGCAGAACCCCTCCCCCCCATTGAACCCCCCAAACACCATGATTAAATGGCAAAGTTGCAGAGGGAATAAATAGAAAATTGATTTCTTTCAAAAGATGGAAGTCAAATCCTAATGAGAAAAATAAAAGACCATAAACTCTGGCAAATCGCATGTAAAACCATAAGACAAGCTAAGAAAGAATTTGTGAAATAACTTGCTAGAGACATAAAAGGTAAGTATTTAAGCTCATTAAAAGATGAAGACATGCCAGGGAGTCAATTAAGCCTTCGGATGATCAGGATGTAAAAGGACCACTTAAGGATGACAGGGCAATTGTTGAGAAACAAAATGCATTCTTTGCATCTGTCGTCACCGTGGAAGATGTTAGAGACATTCCCTCACCAGATCCACTCTTCTGTAAGAACAAGTCAGTGGAGCTGACTAAAATGAGGTTGCAATAGATGAAGCCTAACTGTAACATGAAAACTATGACTAAAAACAGCCTTAGTATCAGAGGACTGGAGAGTTGCCAATGTGACTCCAATATTTTAAAAGGGTTCTAGAGGGGATCTAAGAAACTACAGGCTGATGAGTCTAACTTCTGTTCCTGAAAAATTGGTAGAAACAACAATAATAAAAAAAGAATTGTTTAGCATATGCATGAACATGACTTGCAAGGGAGGTTTTTTCATGCTTTACTAACCTACTAGAGTTCTTTGAGGGTGCCAATATGTAGATGGATTTGCGTGATCCAATTAAGATAGTATAGCTGGACTTCCAAAAAGCCTTTGACAAAGGCCCACATCAGAAGCTCTTAACTAAATTAGATTGTCACAGGGTTACAGGGAATATCCAATTGTGGATTAGAAATTGGCTGCAAGATAGAAAACAAAGAGTCAATATGAATAGTTTTCAGGATGGAAAGAAGTAAACAGCAAGGTCCCCCAGGGATCTGTGTTGGGACCAGTGCTGGTTAACATATAAATGATCTGGCAAGGGAGTGAGTAGTGAGGCAGCCAAATTTGCACATGGCACAAAATTATTCAAAGTGATAAATACCAAGGTGGACTGTGAGGAACTACAGAAGGATCTGGCATGATGGAGTGAATGGGTAACCAAATAACAAATTAAATTCAAAATAGGTAAGTATAAAATAATGCACCTGGGCAAAAATCACTCAAATTATACCTACATTATGATAGGCTCGATATTAGCTATTATGACACAGGACAGAGTCATTGGGCACATCTACACGTGCAGTTAATGAGAAGCAATAAACTTCAGTGCATATCACACCAGACCGTATTGCTTCCAGGCACTATGGCTTCATATGCACCCAGGACTGCAACACACTGAGCCAGGTCAGAGCAGCCCCAGCTAGCGGGGGGTCTGGGGAGTCAACCTGCCAGCCTGGGGCTGCTCTGACCTGGCTCAGCTGCTGAGGTCAGGGCTGGCTGGGGCATGGGGATGCTCCAGTGTGGGGTTAGCTGGCAGCACTGAAACACCCTTGTGCCCCAGCCTGTGCTAATTAGGCAGCTCTCCAATAAATATCTCATGTAGATTTGCCCACTGTGGACTAACAACATCAGCTCAGTGCTCAGCAGCCATTGAAAAGGCAAACAAAATCTTAGGGATTATTAAGAAATGAATCGTGAACAAAACAGAAAGTATCATTATACCCCTTTATAAAGCCGTGGTGAGTCCGCATCTTGAATACTAGTCCCACTTTTGGTCCTCACACCTCATATAAAAGACCTAAAGGAGACACAGAGAAGGGCAATGATGATTGGTGGTATGGAAGGGCTTCCATATGAGGAGACACTAAAGAGGCTATTCAGTTTAGAAAAGACATGTTTGAGGAGGGGAACATAATAAGAGTTTGCAAAATAGTAAATGATGAAAAGAAAATAAATTGGGATTTATTATTTACTCTGAAACAAAATGTTAGGGATTATTAAGAAAGGAATTGTGAACAAAACAGAAAGTATCATTATACCCCTTTCTAAAGCTCTTTTTCACACTGTCTGGAACTCATTGTCACAAGATGTTATAGAAGTCCACAGTTTACCCAAATTCAAAAAAGATTGGAAAAATATCTGGAGAGAGGGTGCATCAGTAGCTATTGAACATGGGACTTAGGCATACAGCCTCTGAATTAGAACTTCCTGGCCTTAAATGCTGGAGGCTACATGTGGGAAAGGAACGGGGGAAAAACTGTGGTCATACCCTGTTCAAGCTCCCTTTCAGCATCCACTTTCTGTCACTGTGTGACACAGGATACTGGGCAAGATGGATCAAAATGGATTAGAGTGACCATATGGGATCAATGTAAAATCCATCTGTAGACAGGTTATTAGTCAGAAGAAACTGGCAAAGTAAGAAAGGGAAAGAAGAAGAGAAGAAGAAGTAGGAGCAGTAGCAGTACTAATGCTAAGAGAGGCTTAACAATAGATGCCTATAAAAAAACCAAACCAAATCCTTCCAAGTGTTTTTAAGATACAAGCCTATTCAGTGTGAGTTTTAAAACTACTGTGATGATATGGAATAGGTTGGCCTAAATCTTTCCTTTGGACCAAGTAGTGATTCTTAACACAGAGGCTTTCAGAGAGGTCATAGGAATGGAATCCTCCAGCCAGCTTTTACTGGGATAGTGCCAATAAATTGATTTTACTGATGATCTTTTTCCTAAAGCCTAGTGGCCAGTATCATTATGGTGACAGACATCCAATGAAGCTTCTAGTGAAAGGTGACTTTTGTCTTGCCTTTTGTCTAATGATGACTGTCTCTGATGAGTAAGGGGAGTCTATTACCCACTTCAACTTGTGTCTCATTTGTGCAATGGAACCACGCCTATTCTATTGTATCTGGACCCTCCATTGCCGTAGAGGAAAAATGCTGGTATCTACAATTGTGGATGTTGCTTCCAAAATGGATCCCTTTATTATCATCATATAGTATGTATTAAATGCATGTAATATAGAGATGATTTACTTTTTCTACTCTGAATATTGTACTGTAAATTCTTTACATTGGGTTCACATTAATTTTTCATTAAGCTGGTTTCTGAGCTATTGCTATTCTGGAAATAAAACTACTCTGTACATAGCTGATGCTACTATATTTTCTTTTAAAAGTAGGACCTTGCTAAAAATATAATTGATTTGTCTGACATTTATCTTTAACTTTTAAAATAAAAATGATGATTTAAAAATGGAAGTAGATAAGCAATGTGTCTCAAATAAATCTTGCAAATTATGTTACTGTAACGTTTTACAATGAAGCTATTACTGGTTAATGAAGAAAAGTGTTTTACTTTCTGTGCCACAGATGGAAAAAGAGAAAACTATTTGCTATTAGAAGACAACACAAAGGAGATGAGAGAGCAATAGCATTATTTCTTAGTTATTTCCTATAAACTATATTATATGTGTATGGACATCTTAAACATGCACATCTGGGTAAGGGAACTTTGAAGGACAGGTCAAGTCAGTCTTAGAGTTTTATATATTCAAGACATCAAGACACTCAAAACTCCTTTTATTCATCTTGCACCCCCCTTTCTATTTCTGCTGCTCAAGCTGGATTGTTGCAAAACACGAGTCATGCATGTACCCTGGGAAATTAGCAAAAACTCTCCTGTTTTTCTGCTTGGCAACACTTGTGCTGCTCTATATTCATGGCATGATGCTTCAGTACTAAGCACTTGATTTTAGCAGGTGTCCTAAATATGTAGATGTCATTAATTGCTCCTATCCTCAAGTCAAAAACCTCTAATCTAGAAAGTATGTGCTTGACTTGTTGATAGAAGAAGTATAAAGGAAACTGCTCTATTTCTCTTTCTCCTGACTATCAGAAATATTCCTGAGAGAATCACCCTGCTATTCAAACTGACCTAAAGGCCACAGTAAGCATGGCAATTAAGAAAAAAGGGCACTTATTGTCTTGTCTAGCTGTCATGTTCAAGGACAAACAAGAATCTGCTTCAGTCATTGATTCTATAAATTGTCAGCTAGATTGGTGAAGCTGAACCATTTCAGCTCCTCATTTTATTTTAAGGAAATCCTTTTAATTTCTTTCCTTTCCCTGCTAATTTAAATGGAAGTCGGGTGCGGTATTTCACACTTGTTTTAGGGGAAGAGGCAAGACCTGCCAGCTTCTGCCCTGGAAATCTATGCCAAGTTTAAGACTATGTAAAAAGCTGTGTAAAAACAATCTCTTTTTTCAGGCGCTGCTCTCTGATCATTTCTCTACAGCGATGCGCATCTTTCATTGTTGTTAATTGTCAAAGCAATTTCAAGTAACCAGCGTTCTGGTTGGCGCTTTTATTAGCCCAGTGCCAGTAAGTGTTCAAGTACCTTCTTGTCTCATTTAAATCAATGAAAGGCAAGGGAACTCCTACAGCTGTGAAGGCAATCTATGCTTTAAAACAGTGATTCTCAACCTTTTTCATACCAGAACCCATTTGTAAACAACAGTGGCCAGTCCATACCCAGTGCCCCTCACTCCTGACCCACTGCCCCCAGGCTCCAGCCCCTCAGTATGTGGGGCAGGAGTGGGGTGTATGTGGGACATGGGTGACCCCAAGCATCCCCTTGTAGACTAGAATGCTGCCAGCCTGCAAGGCAGAAGCCATGGTTTCCCACATTCTTCTCCTTTAATGGAGAATCCATTTTTAGAGTTTGTTGATCTATTTTTAAAGTTTGTTTGTGACCCTTTCATATATTCTTGCAATCCACTTTTGGGTCACAACCCACAGGTTGCAAAACATTGTTTTAAAGGGTCAGGCTCAAAATGGCATGATACAGTCCTTATCCCCTATTAAGAAAAGGGTTAGTACATACTATATTTGCTGAAGCCACCCATGATTAAATCTTGGGTTTTGAATCACAGGTTAAGTCTTTTTACGTACATTTATCCAATGCAGCATTTGATACAGTTCCAAAATAAAATTACTAAAACTTTGCAGCTACAGAAATTGTTTAATACTGTAAATTACAGCTCCAAGAAATTGCAGCTCTGCCAGAATTCCTGACATGGTTTCTGAGTAGAATTAATTTTTGATAAGTCAGAGCTAAAAGTAAAAATGGTTATGTGGCTTCTTTCAGAGAACATTGGTGTTCCTGAAAATTGTGTTTGTGGTTCTGATTCAGCAAAGCACTTAAATACTTGATCATTTGAAACATGCTCTTGCTTTCATCCCTTCTTGGCAAAGCACTTTGGCATTTAACTTTTAGGCATAAGCTATGCTTAGCTTAGCTTAAAATGTGGCATTTAAACAGGTCATAAAGTTCTTCCCTGAACTGGGACTTGTAGCTGGTTAATAGTGACAGATCCATCAGCCTCACTACAGCAAGCTTCCTCTGACAAGGAATGCAGTGGTATATCACTCTTTCTTTAAATAGTTCCCCTGGTGTCATTCTTTAATAAGCTTTTTTTTGCTAATTTGATTTTCTGTGTAGTTAGCTGCAGTCATATCTTATTTTGACCTTGTTCCACCCTTTCACACAAAACGCCAAATAAATCAATGAATGAGGTAGGGTCAAAAGCACCTGCTTAGTCTATAAGCTCTACTTTGTTGATCCAACAATATTCAGTAGTTAGAAGTTTAATATATATGTATAATATAAAAAGGAAGAACAGACTTGACTTACTAACAGAACTGACTTACATTCTTGGAGTATATTTATAGAATATAATTTTTTCCTAGTAAAATATAAGTTTAGAAATGTGTTATACTGTATGGTAATGAAAGGCAAAAGGAAAATTTTATCAGTGCTGGATTTTTTAGGGGAGTCTGATAGAGTTTAAAACCTAAATCCTATCAAAAAATCAGTGGGACTTATCGCCTACCAAAGTCTGCAGGAAATCTTAGCCTAAATTCAGAGTTTTAAAACATTTTGAAGTTTAGATATAGACATATAGGAAAAGCATCCTATATTTCCACTTGCCAAAATACAAATATAGTGTAGAAGCACTGTAACTGCACTACAGTTAATGGTGAAAACTATATGCTTATATGTCAGACTTCAGGGACTTCTAAAATCCACATGCTAACCTCTTGCCTTGAAGTGTATGATTGCAAGACAGCACTCTATTCTGGCACAGAATAAAGTAGTTGTTCCAAATTTGGGATCATTTTGCCCAAAGGGGGGGAGGGTCCACGATTGCTCCCTCCAATGAAGGGGGGAAAAAATCCCCAGTTGACAGGTTCAGGAAATGTTTTCACAGGCTTGGAGATAAAACTATGGCTCTGAGTGATCTCAACAGTGTGTAGCTCCTTAGGGCAGCAGTGTTGAAAATGCTCTTCAGGACAGAGCTAAGCTTTTGAGGGAGGCATGAACATTACTCATAAGCCAAATGGTTCACACTGCAGCTGTGTAATTCAAAGGTTTTCTAACCTGCCAACATTAACAAACTGTAAAAGTCCAAGAAGACATTCAGGGTGCATCCAGACAAGCACGCACCTGCCTCTTGCAGCATCCCAAACCAGTTTGAGACACTGAAAGAGGCACATTGTGAAGGAAAAAATGCAGCAAGTGCTCAAAATTTGATACCTGGATATCCAGATATCAAATAATAAAACCAAACAAAAAAATGGGGGGAAAAGGGGTAGGGGTCCCCAAGTGTGCCATGGAGTAACTGGGAGAGATGCTCTGGATAGATGCTCTGGTTTCTGGCCAGAGCATCTCTATGTGCTTCTGCTGCCCCAGCATACAGGGCATGCACCCATAGCATGCTGGGACAAGCAGAAGCACAACAAGGAGCCATTGTGAAAGGGACCCATGCACTATTAGAGGTAAGTAGGAACTGTAGGGAAGGGTTTATGGGTTTGTGGTGGGGGGCTGTGCTTGTGTGGGGGAACAGTAGAGGGGTGGTGTGTGGGTGGGGGGGCCTGGTTTGGGGTCTCCCACAGGGTCCATAGCCCCCGCCCCCGCCAGCAGCAGTGGCCATGGGGCAATCAGGGCCCACTGTTGTCAAACCCCCTGAGGCATGGCACAGCCCCAGCTGCCTCAGAGCCAGCACCGCCTGTGCCACTCATCACAGGTGTGGCCTGGCTCAGCATGGTGCCACATGGGGCTGTGAGCCTTTCTGTAACCTCGGGCCATTTGAGCTGTCACGTGTGCTGTCACCTGGGAACTGGTGCTGCTCAGAGGGACTTCATGCCATGTCAAGCCGGGACCTGCCTCCACAGAACTCCACAACCCTTCCCAACCCCCTTCTGCAAACCCCACATCATACACCCATTGTGCCCAGCTGCCAGATAGGACCCAGCTGGAGGTGACTGACCTCCTGGCCACATGCTTCTGAAGCAAATCCCAGGATGTCATTCTCCCCTTGTACTCGGCCTTGGTGAGGCTGCAGCTAGAGGACTGTGTCCAGTTTTGGACCCCCTAATTCAAAGAAGGATGTGGCGAAGCTTGAGAGAGTCCAGAGAAGAGCCATGTTCACGATCAGAGGTCAGGAAAACAGACCTTACAATGACAGGCCGAGAGCTATGAGGCTCTTTAGCTTGGAAAAGTGCAGGCTCAGGGGTGAACGCAAGCCAGCGTTTTGGTTGCTTTACTAGCCACAGCATCACATTGCAGGCTCATGTTCATCTTGTGGTCAATGATGACCCCCAAGTCTCTTTCTTCCATGGTACTAGCCAGTGTAGCACTACTGAGCCTATAAGGATGCTGCAGGTTTTTCCTCCCAAGGTGGAGAAGCTTGCATTTTTCAGTGTTAAACACCATCAGGTTCTCATCTGCCCATTTGCTGAGCCTGTCCAGGTCAGACTGGATCTCCCTCCTGTCTGGAGAGCTTTGACTTGATTCAGACCTTTTAATTGGTCCCGATTCAATTCAGATTTGGAGATTTGGCCACTGAATCAGGCCAAATCTCCTCTGAATTGAATCAGCACCTGAAGCTTCTCACAACCCTAATATATATATTAAATCACATAAAAATGTGGATTTGGGATTACTTTTCTCAACTGAAAATTGGGGATTTGTTAAAATCAGAGAAAACCAAGATGCCTGGTGACCAAGCATTTGAACAGGTCACCTAGAGAAGTTCTGGAGTCTCCATCCTTAGAAACTTTCAAAAGCAAGTTAGACAGACACTTTGCTGGGATGGCTTAGTTGGGAACAATCCTGTCCTGAACAGGGGGCTGGATTTTATCACCTTATGAGATTTCTTCCAGCCCTAGTTTTCCACAATCCTATATTGCACTTAAGTATCATATACTTCAACAAATCACATACTTCAGGGCTTTCACTGAAGCCCTAGTTGCTTATAGCACCTGGAAGAAATTTTCCTCTTGAATGTATAATTTGGCTTCAGGGTGTGCCTTTTATCTGCTGCATGAAGCATCACAACTATAGAGGATTTAGTTATGATTCTGTCAGAAGTATTGAAACCTCTCAGATGCCCTTCGGGGAGGTTGTTCATGAGCTCAGGGTAAAATCCAAGTCAGTGGTCAAGAAGGAAGTTTTCCCTAATCAAACTAACAGAGACTATTTGAGTATCTATCACACAATAGTTAAACTGTTTCCAAATATCACTGATTGGGAACTGGTCCATAATTATATGATATACTGTGACTCTGACACCAGACTGTGGGAGTGACCACCCAGCTCAACATGGCTTGCTGTGTGTGTGTGGTGGGGAAAGTGCTTACACAAATGCTGTGGAGTGATGACCTTCAGCTGGGAGTGTCTTCTCTGGGAGTGGGTGACCTGAAGCTGGGAGGGGAGGGGAACGGAAGGAGGGAGGGAGAGATAAAAGGAGCCAAAGAGGAGAGAGAGACTTCTAGTGGAAGGAGCCACAGAGAGGGAGTTAGGTTCATAGAGGGAGGAGCTAGAGACAGGAAGCCAACTGACAGCCTGAGAATGGAGAGCCAAAAGGAAGAGAGCTCACAGATCAGCTCATGGTGAAATCCAGGGACCATGACTGGAGTGCTGTTTTCCTGAGAGTTAGGCTATGAGTATGAAGATGACCACAGGGCATGGAGAGACTGTGAGTGCATCTGAGACTGGGTGTATGGCTTATGTGGATTGACTCATTCCAGGAAGGAACTTGCTCTGGAGAAGTATGGGCAATAAACAGAGGTGGTGAGCCTGTAAAATAACTCTGAAAGACTGAGCAATCCAGTTAACTGCCCACCTTCTATGCTCTCATAGACTCAATAATAAATCAAGATAATGATCAAAGAATTAATGGCTCTTTGTCTCTTGTGTCTTCTTCTTGTCATGCACTGAACTTTTTTGAAGGCTTGGTACCAGAGACCCTACATTTACAATATGAAATTGTTGTTGGAGAGGGGCTTGATTAGATGTTTTTGAGGATCAGATTAGACACATTTATTGCATTCTTGACTACAATTTGCAGAGGAGTGGGCCTTTCAGTCCTGGTTCCACTCCACTATTGCCTAGCACAGTGACTCTCAACCAGGGTTCCTTGAGATCCTTTCAAGGGGGCATCAGGGTGCCATGCAAAATTAGCACTGTTAGATGTGCAAACAGGATTCACAAGGTAAACCCATATATTTCAAATAGGAAATTGTATTTATGGTCTTTCTGAGTTCTTTGCAACACAAAGTGCTATAATTTTCTCTAGTCAAAAAGTGAAAACTAAGAGGTGGCATTTTCTGAAGGGTGTTTCAAATCTATCCAGGGGAGCCTTGAGTCCAGAAAGGTTGAGAACATTTGGCTTGGCACCTAATACTCCTTTAGGAAAATGCTTTGAACAATGTTCAATAGCAAGTTAAGCTGTACACATACACGAGTCAAATGCTCAGGGCCTGTGGGATTCCTACCTCCTGTGGGTGTCTGAGCAGCGTCCCCTATGCAATATGAATTGTCTGACATCAAATATGTCTTGGGTTTTGGAAACTGTAATGAAAGGGGCCTGAGAGACCCCCATGAGTGACCCCAGGAACCTCAGATAGGCTGAGCAAGCCCCCAACAATAATGAAGACTTACCTCTTAAATCAGAAGCAGCAGAACTGTGACGACATGTGGCACCACAGCCGCGACTTAAAAACTACATGTCAATCAAGTTAGGTGGCACTGGGCTGATGACATCCGCCACCAGCATTGATGTGAGGAATTTAAAAGGCACCCAGAGATCTGGGAGAGGAGGAGGAGAGCCTGCCTCTGGGCTAGCTGCACTCAAGGCAGAGACCTATTTGAGAGACCCTGGCAGAGGGGGGTCGGAGCCACAGGGGCTCAAGTCCTATAGAACTGCATGGGCTCAGAAAATATGAGGCAAGGGAAGCAAGCCTCAATACAGGACCTGACCCAGCTAAGGAGCTGGAAGAGTGGCATCCTGGCTAACAAAGGCATTAGCCAGTATAGGAGCAAGAGAGAATGGGAATAGGCTCCTCTTGGCTTGATTCCTTTTCTTTCTTTCTTTCTTTTTTTCTTTATTTGTGGGAGGAAGGATTGGGATCCAGACACCTGGAGTCCCTCCATTGGGGTTTAACCCATAGGTTAAGCCCTAGTATACCAGAGCCTATTCAGTGAATATGATCAGTCCAGGCAGTGCCATCTGGATTGCCTCTGATAGAACCCGAATCAGACTGGACTCCAGCAGCATAATTCATTGTCTCAGCACCAATGGCTGGTGTGTGGCTGGGGGCATAGGGGAAGTGGTGCTTCTTTCATCAACTGCTCTTGGATCCACGAATAACACCAAGTGGAACCTCTGTATTGACCACCACTGAACCCCTTCTATCTAATTTATTACCACCAAAGTCATGGCAGGAGAATTGAGGGGAGGCCTAACTTGATGGGGACCCATCAAAAGCCCAGCACTGGATAAGTGGGAGTGCTATAGAGATCCTGGCCTCTCATATAGAAGTCAAGATCAATGCGACCTGCCAATCTGAGAAATCTGAGCCTTTCCTCCTACCTCCTGCACATGAATTGGGGAAGCCCTACCACCCATGTAAACCAAGATATCAGAGGCACTAAATGAAATGCAAATGTAAACCACTCAAAAACAGGAAATTCAAAACTAAGCTTGTGATGGGGTAGCTGACTGCTAATATGTCTAAGAGCTTTGAAGGAGCCATCTCCTAAGTTGGGCAAAGTACTAGCTGCCAAAGCTGCTATTATTACTAAAGGAGGGGCACATTTGTGGTATCGATTGGTTTAGGACCTGGTTCTGTGGACAGTCAGGCTACATAATCAAAATCATGTAAGCTGTTGCCTGTTAGCAGTAATAAAAATGATTTATTCTGTGGCCTTAAGCCCAACTGAGTTGCAAAAAATTAAGAATTCCTTCAAATCCCCAAGGCCATCAATCCATTTACCTTTCTTAAGCATGCTGAACCCTCATCTACAAAAATGAACTCCTAAGATTATTCAGTTGTGGCTAAAACTTTCTTTGAAAACATGACTAGAGAAGGATTCCATAAAATAGTCTAGTGGCTACAGCATACCCAGATGACATGGGAAACTGAGATTTATATCCATTCTTTGCATGAAGGGATTTACCCCTAACTCATCTTCTAAAAGAATGCTCTGTCTACTTATTTATAAAATCCCCCCTCTTGCTGAAGCTCTGCCATGAGGTAGAAAGAAGCCAAGAGTTGTCAGACTAGGAAGAGTAAAAGATGATGCCAAACTTGTAGCCTAGATCATTATCTTCTCAATGATAAGGGTCAGTACCAGAGAGGAAAGGCAGTGAAGCAATCACTCAGCATACATGTATCACTTCCTAAAATCTTTGCCACTATTAGATTAAATAAGAAATCAGAGCTTCAGGGCCAAATTTTCAAAACCGTTCAGTATCGTAAGTGAACTTTTTCCTCTCCCCACCACACTGAAGTTCTGGGCCTAAAGGGTGACTGTACAGAAGCACAGAGGCTGCTCCAATAAACTGTAATTACAGCATATTGAAGCAGATTCAATCAATGGCTCAGTAAGCTTTAGGTAAAAGTGCCCCCATCACCATTTGAAGTGCAGGGACGCTGATACATGAAATGTTCTGGATGCTTTAATTAGAGCGCCCCCCATGTCCAGAAGCATGTGTAAAAATGCCCAGATGTCACAATAAGATCTTTCTGTTATTTTTTGAATATCTAGGCCTCACTATAGGCATTGAATATTTGACAGCCAGGCCTCTCACTGAATTACAGGATTGTGTCTTACTATAGAATGACTTTTAACTCAGCTTGCAAAAATGTTGAGGGTTATCAGTGTAGTATATTATAAACAGACAATTGTATAAATACAAGTTGTATGTGACAGAATGATCATTTGTATACAAACCATAACAGAATGCTGGTGCTCATGCTTGAACTTATCACCAGCAGTAATTCTAAAAGAAATTTTCTGGGTCACAATCAGGTGCATTTCTCCAAAGTGTCCACCATTGGCTAGGAATGAAGATAGGATGCCAGACTAGATTAACTTTTGATCTGCTATGGGATTGTTATGACTGGAAGCAGAATCCTCCAGAGATGAAGTGGGAGGTACCGAATAATATGTAGGCATCACAAAATGTATAAAACAATTTAGTAAATATAATTTGTAATACATTTTACATGATGTAAACAAAACTAAATTAAAATACAATATAACAAGCAGAGAAAGCTCATTTGGTAAACAAGATCTTTCAAAAGACTGCATTTGCAGTGCTTAAAAAGAGCATACCAATTTGAAGCAGATAAGTAAAGACTATTATCAAAGGGATAATAACCATCTCATATTTATGCATGCAGCATAATGAACGGAAAACCACAATAAGGCAGATATGTTAGATTAGCATAATTTTATTCCACTATTCAAATGTGCAAGATGGAAATGGGTTTTGTTTCAATTACTGCTTTTCTCCATGGGTTTTAAACATTTTATTCAAAATCCAGGCTCTGTTTTATTTTGGTTTTAGTCATTATCTACAATTACCTAGGACCTTTCCTTCTTTTTTTACCAACAGATACAGCTTCTTAATCTGCCATGATATTTCTATAGCCATTTTGGGTTACTACTCCCTTACTGTACTTCTACAGTTTCTTTCCAGTATTTCAGACTGATTTTTGTAAACTAAAACAAAGCACATACAACAGTACTTCAATAGTTTCCCTATCAGAAATAAAGGGTCTTAAGTATCTAAAGATTTTTTGCAGGACACATTGTTCTTGTACATATCCAGTTTCTTCAACTGTTTGATTATAGTTGTAGAGACAATTAAATTCAACCTTTAACATGTATACATTTTTAAGACTGGGTATGGATAAACTCTTAGATAATCTAGTCTAACATCTTTCGGAGGGGATTTAGGAGAGGTGGAGGGGTGCAGTTGCATCCCCCTGTGATTCTTGGTCCACCTAAAATTTAAAACCAACTAACAGCCTGGTGGTGGCAGAAGCATATCTATTCAAGCATCAGTGAGGGAGTCACATGATTTCATGGGTCATTATCTACCTGATTCATTGTAAACTATTATTTCCACAGGTGCTAATGACTCCCTCTCCTTTTTAATGGCCTTGATGTTCCACTATTTCAGCTATCCTTTCTTCCTCAATTCTGCTTTCTGTTGGCTGCTTCCACTAATATACATCACCAGCTAAAAACATTAACGCAGGCATGGAAATAATTTTCAGTTACCCATCATTGTCAAGACACTCAAGAAGTTAAATTTTATTTTATGAATCTGAAAAAGGGATGTACATTTAATTCTAATGACTACAGGACAAGTGAAGCAACATCATTTAATTATTGTTTGCCTAGTTTGTTGCATTTTAATACAATAGATGATATAGAAAATTAATGTGTGTTCCAATGTTATATTTGCTTTGATCTTAACCTGAATAATATATTCTTATGCCTCTAGCATTAGTAAGACTTCTACTTTCTTTTCAACTGGAGAAAAATGTGTTGTGTTATATGTGATAAATTCAGGGATTGTGGTTTTGTCTGTTTAAAAAATCCAAAATGCTTTGAATAAAAAAACCCAAATTTATATTGAACACAATGTTTTATTGCTATATTTACACTTTAAAAGCAATCTGGAAACCTACCACTGCCTCAGTTATTATAATAAAATAAATTCTAAATATCT